>NC_055995.1:133905834-134206618 GCF_018446385.1 Zingiber officinale
CAAGATTTTCAACTTCAGAAATTTTCAAACAAAATTTTCAGCTTTAAAGATTTTCAAGCAGAATTTTCAAAAAAAAATTCTTGAAAGAAAATATTCAGGTTTTGAAAGAAAATTTTCAAAAAACTTGACGAATTTTCGAAGAGGTTTCAGCTTAAATAACTTTTTAAGAAAACAATTCAGAATAGAGGATACTAGAAAATTTGGAGAAAGGTTTTGAAAGGACTGCTTTGACATGTGTTTCAAAATTCTTAAGGCAAAGGAGAAGTGATAACCTTTCTTGTTGATAGAATGTCATTTTGTTTTAGTAAGGTATCAGAGCCCTACAGTCCCAGCATGAGTAAAGATTTGTTTTGATCAGGTATCAGAGCCCTTAAGTACAAGCATGCTTAAACTTTAATATTGCCTCTAGAGAACATCTTGCCAATTAGCTAAGTTTAGAAAATAATTTAACCAAGTTTAGTTAGAGAAAACTTAATTAAGTACTTAGCTTTGAAAACATTTAGCTTATAGAGGAGTTATAATTTGAAGGTCAGGTCATAAATAATTTTAATTTTAAAGCTAAAAAATAGCTTGAATTTTCGAAGATATGCCAAAACTAGTTTTTAATTTTGAGGTCAAGTCAAAATTTTTAAAGAAAAACTAATTTTAAAATCGACTCAAAATCACTCCCCCTTAATTAATCCCTTAATAAATTTTTGAGTTCAGGAGTTCAAGCATGAGAGGTCAAAAAAAATTATTTTCCTAATTTTCCATCTCACTCATTCTAGATTAACAAGCATGTTTAGCATATGAGTGAGTGTGAGATGGAGTTTAATTTACAACATTGAAAATATCAGTTAGAATTCCAAATAGGTGACCATTATTTAGAAGATTTAAAAATTAATTGAGTTTAGAATTTCAAAGAATTTAATAACTTCTGAAAAGAGTTTTGAAATTAATTTTTCAGAGGATATTTCAAATGATTTTTCAAATAATTTTTCAAATAATTTTGAAATTAATTTTTTCAAGGGATTTTTCAAATGATTTTTCAAAAGATTTTGAAATGATCATTTTTCAAATTAAGTTTTGAAATAATTTTGAAATGATTTTGAAAAGATTTTTCAAATAATTTTGGAGTGAAGTTTTAAAAGATTTTGAACTGATTTTGAAAAGATTTCTCAAATAAATTTTAAAAGAATTTTGAAATTAAGTTTTAAAGATTTTGAAATGATTTCTCAAATAATTTTGAAAAGAATTTTAATTAAGTTTTAAAGATTTTGAAATGATTTTTCAAATAATTTTTAAAAGAATTTTAAATAAGTTTTAAAAGATTTTGAAATGATTTTTCAAATAATTTTGAAAAGAATTTTAAATAAGTTTTAAAGATTTAAAATAATTTTGAAATTGAGTTTGAAAGATTTTTAAATAATTTTGAAATAATTTTGAAATTGAGTTTAAAAGATTTTTGAAATAATTTTGAAATTGAGTTTAAAAGATTTTTGAAATAATTTAGTTGAATTAACTTGATTTAAGTCAATTTTAATTTTAATTTCCTAGTCATCTCACCCGATCTAAATTTTCAATCAGGGAACCCTATAATTGTTGTGAGATGAGTTAGTTCAATTTTTAGGATTTTGTTTAACTTTATGTTAGATTTGGGTTTAGCTTTGAGTTCAACAAGTAAGCGTTCTTTGGATAAACTTCTGGGCTATGGTGAGTCACAAGGAGCTCATTAAAGTAACCATGCCTTCGAGGTTTTCCAAATAGTCCTACCCATTGAGCTTAATACTAAACCTTGGTCTAACTAGTTAGGATCCATTTAAGGGTAGCTTCGGTCAGTTCCACTTGTCCAAATGCACCAGGTCGAAGCCATATCTTCCTAGACATGCGATGCTCAAGCTTTCCTAACGTACTATCATCCAAAAACTTCACCAGTACCGTGGGTCAAGTTAAACCTAGCCCATTTTATCTAACCTTAATTACCCTGCCGGGTAGTCTGCTCTTGGTTACCCTTATCGGGTGGATTAAGTTCGGAGGTGCCAGATAATCTGGAGCCTTCCTTTGGATTTTAATTTGATTAAATTCGAATTTAACTTGATTTTAATTTGATTTAATTTAATTTGCATTTTAATTAATTTAATTTCGATATTTTAAATTTCTGAATTTAATTTCGAATTTTGAATTTACTTTTTGAATTAATTATTTAATTTCAAATTTTGAATTTCATTTATTATTTAACTTCGAATTTTGAATTTTTGAATTTATTATTTAACTTCGAATTTTGAATTTTATAGGTTAATTTTGAATATTTTTTTTTTAAATTTAAATTTTTAATATCGTTTTTCTTTTTGCTCCTCCTGGATCATGGCCTCGATATGGTCTATCGAGGTAGTGTATTTGATCCTTCGGGACCCAGTATTGACCAAGTCCAACTTGATTGATCAATTTGGACTTGGGGACCCATGCTTGGACTGAGTTACTACTTTGTTTGTATATTAAGGATAAGTAAGATTTATATTTACTTTTATATCCCAGCCCAGTTCTATTGTAAATGGCCCTTTGTGTCCCAAGAATTAAGTCCAAGTTCTTGGAGCCCAAAGAAAACCATTCTAAGGTAGTTTTTAAATCTTTAACCTGATTTTTTAGACTTGAATTTTCTTCCTCAAGTTTTTGAACTTGAGTTGGAAATTCAGTCTGACTCTGGTCAGGTAAGGGTTTAGTGTCAGCCACTTCTTTAAGGACAGTTATTTCCTTTAGAAGTGACTTAACTTTCAGGTTTGACTTAGCTAATTTGCGCAATAAATAACTAACTAAAATGTTTAACCGGGAGATACTTACAGTGGGGTCTGGTCCTTCAGAAACGGATACGGATCCGTGGCTTTGCTCGGACTCGGCCTCGGACTCGCTCTCGCTTCCGGATTCGACGATTTGGTCCCGGGCCATTAATGCGAGTAGACTCGTCTGTTCGAGCTCGTCGTCGTCGTCCTCCGATGAAGATTCGTCCCATGTTGCCTTAAGGACCTTTTTCTTTCTTTGCTTTTTGACCTCCTTCAGGTTAGGGCAGTTGGATTTGATGTGCCCTTTTTGGTTGCACCCGTAGCATGTAACTTCAAACTTCATCTTTGAGTTCTGTGACCCTTCCTTCGTTTTCACTGCCTTCTTTAGATCTCTTTTGTTGAAGCCCTTCGTCTTGTAGAGCTTCTTTACGAGGTTTATCAGCTCGGTTGTAAGTTCAATGTCTTCATCGTCTGAGTCTGGTTCATCTTCCGACTCCGGTTCCGTTCTTCGTCGTGATCTCGATTCCCGTGTTCGACTTGTACCTGCAACCAACGCAATACCTTTCTCGGTTGGCTGTGCATTAGTCTGCTCATGAAGTTCAAATTCACAAAATAGTTCGTCTAATTTTAATGAAGACAAGTCCTTGGAAACTTTGTAGGCATCTACCATTGATGCCCACAATGTATTCCTTGGAAATGAGTTTAAAGCATACCTTATGACGTCCCGATTCTCTATCTTCTGCCCGATTCCGTGAAGAGAATTGAGGATGTCTTGGATTCTCGCATGTAGGGAATTCGCCGTCTCGCCTTCCTGCATCTTTAGATTATATAATTTATTAAGTAAAAGATCTCTTTACTTACCTTGGCGTCGTTAGTGCCTTCGTGGAGTTCGACTAGCTTTTCCCAGAGCTCCTTTGCGGAAGAGAACGGGCCGACCCTGCTTCTTCTTCGAAAGGCCGCACTGGAGGGTGCAGGTAGCTTTGGCGTCGGCTTCCACCTTTTGATTAGAGGGCGTCCCACTTCTGCAGGGAGTTGGTTTGCCGTCGTCATCGGAAGGTAGCTAAAGTCCCGTCTTAATGATCATCCATGTTTCGAACTGGGTTTTCATATGGTACTCCATTCGATCGTTCCAGTAGCTGAAGTCTTCATCAAAGAAAAGAGACGATCATGTGATACTATAACCTTCTTGATGAGTCATTAAAATATCTTACATGACAAAAACACGAAAAATATACTAAGACTTGGTCTTGGATTAATAGTGTAAGAATAGAATAACGTAATCAAAAAAATATCGCTCGAGTAGTGTTGCACCAGCTTCGAAAAAATAAAAAAAATAATGAAATATTTGTCAGAAGAGGTGATTGCACAAATTCTGACTAAAAGCGAAAAATTGAAATGAAAATTTGGAAAAAAGATGTGACAAAAAATTCTACTCAAACGATAGTTACACCAATTTAGAACGACTCCACTCTGATAATAATTATAGGATCAAAAGAAGCACTAAAGGGGTGGGGGCGGGAATAGCACTCCTTTCGATCTTACAATAAACACCTAAAGATCATAAATCCTTGAAAAATGAAAGGAAAAAAAATCTAAAAGAAGAAAATACACAATTATAACTACACCGCTCCTATAAAATTAAATAGCAGTAAACAGATTATACCGACAACAAAAACTAAATCTGAAGCTCCGGGTTATCGGGGTGTCGTTGCAGCACTTTCTGGATCGAGTTGTTAGCAGCTTGTCGCAGAGAGATTGCTTAGAAGATTGTTATTACTGAAGCTGCACCTCGACCCTTCTTTTATATGAAGTTCCGGGCGCCTGGATCCCTTCCGGGCGCCTGGAGTGTGACGTGGCCAACCAACCAGGATGCTCCACGTGGCGAAGTCGCGGCAGGGATAAAGTTTGGTCCCAGGCGCCCGGACCTGTTCCGGGCGCTCGGACCTCCGGGCGCCCGGACAGCCTTTTTCCAGCAAGTTCCTTGTAACGACAGCCTTTTTCCAGTAGTCTCGAGATTTTCCGGTCGGTCTTCACTCGTGTGCGGCCACCACCATTGAGGAGAGTTTGTGAGCACGAAGAAGAGCCGAAATCCAAGCTATCCAAAACCCTAGCAGCATTAGAAGCTCCTCCTTTTCGGTTGTAAGTCCAAGAACCCGATGTAAGTGCTTCTCACCTGCGGTAGGAGTAGCTCTCGGGGTTTTGTTTTGCATTTTTGTTGTGAAATGAACAATAGCAGCATTCATTCTAGTTTTGGTTTATGAAGAGTGCTTTAATATTGAAAACTTGGAATCTTCTTTGATCCGTATCAACCTTAATGAGCAATGATCAGTTTGTTTTGTTTACTGAGGTGGATACTTCCTTGTTTAACATTTAAGTCATTAATTCCAAGCACGTGTGTGATTTGTATACGGAATAAGTCCAAGGGGTCATGCAAAGTCAATCAATATTTGCCTATATTATGAACAAGAGAAGAAGAACATGACTTTCATTTTTGCTTGATTTTGAAACATGTTTTGTTTTACTTCACCAGTAGCTTCCATTGCTATTAGACAAGCATATTTTCTTATTGCGGTTAGACAAGCAGATTTTCTTATTGCTTTGCTTAGTTTTCTGTATATATATGCAATGAACTTGAATAGAATGTGTTCAATATATAGTTTTAGTTTTTATAGATATGCAATGAACATGGATAGCATGTATTTATAGTATTTTAGAATTTTGTTAACAAAGCATGCAGAATTTGTTTAGGATAGTATGCAGTTTAGATTTAAGTTTCTTTACTACCTCATTTAGCATGAACAGATCTACTTTTGGATTTAGTTATGATCCTCTACTAAATTACCAAAAGATAAGTAAAAGAAAGATAAAGAAAAGAAAGAAAAAGGCTAAAGTCTTAAGTAAGATTCCGAAGTCAAGACTTTAGGGATTTTGGCACACAAGGTGCTTATTAAAATGCCAAGACATTTTATTATAAGAAGTATTTAAAGATAAAAAGTATTTTACTTTTAAAGGGCATGTACCGGACACAAGGTCCAAGGGATGGGCTCCAAGATGCCCCTAGGCACAAGGCCTAGAAGTACCTTAGTAGTTTCGGGATTAGCTACCTCGACTCTTATTAAGGATGCGCGCAAAGTGGTACAATGCCGGGCCCAAGAAGAAGTTTATTATCTATTTTGAAGTATATATATATATATATATATAAGCTTTTGGAACAAAGGAAATAAACTTAATTTAAGTTCAGAAATCAGCAAGATAGTTCTTTTTGTTTCAATATCAGCAAGTTAACTGTCTTAGTTTTATTTCAGCAAGATAGTCATTTCTATCTCTTTAAATTCAGCAAGTTAGTTCTTTTATATTAGCATGCCATTGAGACTTTCTACTGCTATTTATGAGCATGACTAGCTTCACATGTTTAGTATTTCAGTTAGTTATACTTTACTTGCTGTTTTTAGTAAGCATGAGTAGTTCTTATCATGTTTCGAATTTATTTCGTACACATGCTTTTCATATCGAGATTTTGTGAGTTAGATAGCGTTTACTAAGCTTTATGCTTATAGATACTACTTTCCTCCTACTACAGATAAAGGTAAAGATAAAGGAAAAGCTAAAGTATGAAAGGAAGGCGACAAGGAGCTGATGGAGGTGTGATGTGTGGACTATGGAAGCCTTGGGACTAAGTTTTAGAAATCTATAAAGACTTGTATTTAGACTATTGGAGTTTTTGCCACCATGTGATGATTTGGTTTAGCTTCTTAGATGTTTTATGTTTTATATTTATTAGAACTGCGTGGTTGTTTGTTTAATATGATTGTTATATATGTATCCATGATTATTGTCACCGGTACAGGGGAGGTGCTGTCGGAATTTTTGTCTAGCAGAAATCTTTCTCAAGGCCTGACAATAGTTTTAAAAAAAAGTTAGTAGTCAAGTAGGTAGTGTTATCCACGTTAGGGAGTTAGTAGTTAAGTTAGTAACGGTCACCCTTACAGACTAGTAGTAAGAAGGGTGGTTGTTACAGTTGGTCTCAGAGCAGTTCTCATTCTCCAGCATCACACACACATCAGCATCATCCTTGCCATCTTCAAGTAAGAAAGCATTTAAGTTCTTTCTTTATTGCTTTCCTTTATTATTATTTGCAGTATAGAGTGATTGCTTATAAGTGCTAAAGTGAGATAAAAGTTTTTGCAGTTTTCTTTGTTCATATACATATGTGTATGATTAGAAAGGATAGAGAAAATATCAAATCTTCTTATTTGTTTAACTAGATGTCAAGAAGAGGGCGTCCCCGTATCGCTCGTACTGAGGACCAAGTTCAGGAGAATGAGGGGCCAGGTTCAACTGAGCCCAATCTTTCCGAAGTTGTTGCTCAACTTCAGAGACAGGTGGCAGAGCAGCAGCAAGTGATCGTCAATCTAATGGCGAATCAGCAGCCAGTCTCTCCCACTCCTCCAACAGTAACTGTGGAGACTCTAGTGGTAACTGAGGTTCCACCAGCTGCCCAGGGAGTCGTCACAGCATCCCAGAGACAAGAAGCCTACCTCATACAATGGCTGAAACTGAAACCAGAGAGCTTCTCAGGCACGACTGAGCCCTGGGATGCCCTAAGACACTCGAGAGCACTATGGAGCTTCTGGACTGGCCAGAGTGCGCCTCCTTCTGCCTATCGGAGACGCACGCATGTGGTGGGAGAGAGTCAAAAGCAAGAGGGCAGTCAATCAGATGAGATGGATTGATTTTGAGACAGAGTTCTACGACGAGTTCTTCCGCCAAAGGATCACCAATAAGCACTACGAGGAGTTTATGGAGTTCAGACAGGGTGATCTGACAGTGGAGGAAGCAGTTAAAAGATTCAACAGGCTAGCTCGTCTCTGCCCAGAACTAGTAAGCACAGAGAAGGAGCGAGTCAGACTAATGCTCAGAATGCTGAAGCCTGTGATATCACTTAATGTGAGTAGTGGAGCTCATCAGCCCCTGACTGGAGAAGAGTTGGTTAGTAGAGCCTTAGTAGCTGAGCATTACCTGAACAGCATGAAGGCACAACGAGAGCAGCACAAGCCAATCAAGATAGAAACCAAGACTGGGGGAAGTCAGAAACCCCAGTTAAATAATCAGAACTGGAAAGGCAAGGGTACTAAAAGAAAGCAGTGGAATTCAGGGAGTAACCAGAAGGGAGAACCAGAAAACAAGCAGACTAATTTCCCTCCCTGCTCCAAATGTGGGAGAACACATCCAGGAGCCTGTCTTTTGGGTAAGACTGGATGTTATTCTTGTGGTCAGGAAGGACACATGGCTAAACAGTGTCCTAACAAGTTCAAAGCACCTCAGCCACAGCCAATACAATATGGAGGCAAGCCTCAGTTACATTACATGCCTGCAACTCTGGAAGGACCTCAGCTCAGTCAAGGAAGGTTGGAAGCTCCACCAGTTCCAGCCAATGCCAGAGTATTCTCCTTCACTAGAGAGGAAGCTGCTAGTGCCTCTACGGTCGTAACAGGTCAAGTAGTTATTTTTTAGCATATAGCTACTACACTATTTGATACTGGGGCGACCCATTCTTTTGTATCCATACCTTTTGCCAAAGAATTACAGGTACCTACAGAAAGCATGAATTCCAAGTTCCTGACAACCCTACCTTCTGGGGAAGTCATGGAATCTAGTCAGTGGCTTCGGTCTGTACCAGTCAGAATTTCAGACCGAGAGCTATGTGTTAATCTGGTAGTCCTTGGGTATGGATTTCCTCAGCAAGTACAGTGCTTCAGTGGACTGCCGCAGAAGAAAAGTGATCTTTAGTCGAGAAGGTGAACCATCCTTTGAATTTACAGGAGTGCCAAAGAGGAAGACTCAGAAATTTCTCTCTTCCCTCACAGCTCACCAGATGCTAGCTAAAGGGTGTGCTGGTTTTCTTGCATTCATTGTGAGTACAGAAGAAGAAGAAAGACCTAAGCAGGAGGAAGTTCGGGTAGTCTGTGAGTATCCAGAGGTATTTCCAGAAGAGCTACCTGGACTACCTCCCAACAGAGAAGTGGAGTTTGAGATTGAACTGGTTCCTGGTACCGGTCCAATTTCAAAAGCTCCATATCGCATGTCTCCAGCAGAGCTAAAAGAGTTACAAGAGCAACTTCAGGAGCTACTTGACAAGGGCTTCATTCGCCCTAGTCACTCACCATGGGGAGCTCCTGTGTTGTTTGTCAAGAAGAAGGATGGATCTATGCGGATGTGCATAGATTATAGAGCTTTGAATCAAGTGACCATCAAGAACAAGTATCCACTGCCCAGGATCGATGATTTATTTGATCAATTGAAAGGTGCAACAGTGTTCTCCAAGATAGATCCGCGCTCTGAGTACCATCAGTTGAAAGTGAAGGAGAATGATATACCCAGAACAGCTTTCAGGACCAGATACGGACACTACGAATTCGTAGTCATGCCTTTTGGTGTGACTAATGCACCTGCAGTCTTCATGGACTTGATGAATAGAGTGTTCAAAGAATACCTTGACAAGTTTGTCATTGTGTTCATCGACGACATTCTAGTCTATTCCAGAACTTCAGAGGAGCATGACACGCACTTGAGAATAGTCCTGCAGACCCTTCAGCAAAAGCAGCTCTATGCTAAATTCTCAAAGTGCGAGTTCTGGTTGGAGCAGGTAGCGTTTCTAGGTTACATCGTTTCTAAAGAAGGCATTCAAGTGGATCCAGTCAAAGTAGAAGCGGTCAGCAATTGGAAGAGACCCAAGAATGCCAGGGAGATCAGAAGCTTCCTTGGTTTAGCTGGGTATTACAGGAAATTCGTGGAAGACTTTTCCCGAATAGCCTCTCCACTTACAACCCTCACCAGGAAGAACAAGAAGTTTGAATGGTCAGACAAATGTGAGAAGAGTTTTCAAGAACTCAAGAAGAGACTGACCAGTGCTCCCATTCTGACTGTTCCAGAGAGTGACAAGAGTTTTGACATCTACAGTGATGCTTCCAAGATGGGCTTAGGAGCTGTACTCATGCAGGAAGGAAAAGTTATAGCTTATGCTTCCGGACAACTCAAAGACTACGAGAAGAACTATCCCACTCATGATCTTGAGCTGGCAGCTGTGGTCTTTGCACTGAAACTCTGGCGACATTACCTGTATGGAGTCCAGTGCAGAATCTTCACAGACCACCAGAGTCTTAAGTACTTCTTCACTCAGAAGGACTTAAACATGAGACAGCGCAGGTGACTAGAGTTGGTCAAAGATTATGACTGTGAAATCCTCTACTACCCAGGTAAAGCTAACAAAGTGGCTGATGCACTAAGCAGAAAATCCAGTGCATCCTTGATGTCTTTGTCATCATTAGCCCTACCACTGCAGAAAGAGTTGTCAGACTTTGGAATGGAAATTATTTATGGGCAACTCTCTGCATTGACCTTAGAGTCAACTCTGCTTGAGGATATACAGAGAAAGCAAAGTGAATATTCTGATATTCAAAAGATCAAGCAAGGGATACAAGAAGAAGGAAATTCGGAGTTTCGAGTATCAGACAGTGGAATTCTTTATCAGGGGAGCCGCCTTTGTGTTCCCAATGACGAAGAGCTGAGAAAGAAAATTTTAGAAGAAGCTCATAGTACACCTTATTCCATGCATCCTGGTTCTACCAAGATGTATCAAGATTTGAAACAAAGATTCTGGTGGTCTGGACTCAAAAGAGATGTAGTTAAATATGTCAGTACCTGCCTGACATGTCAGAGGGTCAAAGCAGAACACCAGAGACCAGGAGGAGTTCTACAGCCTCTTCCTATACCAGAGTGGAAATGGGAAGATATATCCATGGACTTCATAACCGGTCTTCCAAGAACCACCAAAGGATATGATGCGATATGGGTAATAGTAGACAGATTGACCAAGTCTGCTCATTTTCTAGCCATCAGGGTGTCTCACTCTATAGAGCAGTTGGCACGGCTGTATGTTAAAGAGGTGATCAGACTTCACGGAGTTCCTAAATCTATTGTTTCTGATAGAGATGGGTGCTTCACCTCTCACTTTTGGGAGTGTGTTCAGAATGCACTAGGCACCAAACTCAAGTTCAGCACAGCTTTCCATCCACAGACTGATGGACAGACAGAGCGAGTAAATCAGATTCTAGAAGATATGCTCAGAGCTTGTGCACTAGATTTCAAGGGAAGTAGGTGTAAGTATCTGTGCTTAGCTGAGTTTGCCTACAACAATAGCTATCCGGCCACCATCAAGATGGCTCCTTATGAGGCATTGTATGGCAGGAAGTGCAGATCACCCATTTGTTGGCAAGAAGCAGGTGAAAGAAGAGAGATGGAAGTGGAACTGGGCATTCAAACAGAGCTGATAGATGAGACTACTCAGGCTATCCAGAAGATCAGACAGAGGATTGAGACTGCCCAGAGTAGATAGAAAAGTTATGCTGACACACGTCGTAGGCCACTTGAATTCCAAATAGGGGATTCAGTCTTTCTCAAGGTTGCTCCTATGAAGGGAGTGATGAGATTTGACAAGAAGGGCAAATTAAGTCCTCGTTATGTATGACCTTACCTGATCACAGAAAGGATTGGGAAAGTAGCTTACAAGCTGGATTTACCACGGGACATGTCGGCAATACATAACGTATTTCATGTCTCTATGCTAAAGAAGTGTATTCACGACCCTAGTCAGGTGATTCAGCCTCAATCAGTGCAGATCCAAGAGGATCTTAGCTACGAGAGCAGACCTACACAGATAGTGGACAGAGCAGTCAAGAGATTAAGAAACAAAGAAGTGCCACTAGTGAAGGTCATCTGGCAGAACCAGAAGCACGAGGAAATCACTTGGGAGCGTGAGGACAGTATGAGACAGAAGTATCCAGAATTGTTCTAAGTTCGAGGACGAACTTTTTATAAGGTATGGGGAATTGTAACGACCCAATTTTCCCCTATTTCAAGTTCTAAAAGTCCATAAAAATATTTGGAAATACTTTTAAAATATTCTAGAGATTTTTAGGAATTTTTAGAGTATTTTTACGTAATTTTTGGAGGTCGTTTAGTAGGGTTACAAAAAGAAAGAAGTTTTAAAAAAAAATGTTGAAGGTGAGATTCGAACCCACGAACTCGGGTCGGACTGACCCAAGCAAAACTAGCCCAACCAGTTGAGCTACACGATTTTTGTTAATCATATACGGAGCGAAATGTATATATGCAGTAGTTGGAACGTTTAAGATAAATTGGAATTAAAAGTGCGCGGCTGAGGGATTGAAGCCGAGACTCGTTGATTCGGTAAAAGGTCAGCCAACCAACTGTGCTAGCGGGCATTTCTTATTAAAGAAGGAGAAATATTCTAGTTAAGCAGTAGTTAATGATTAGGGAGTAAATAGGAAGAAAAATGGTTGCAGCCGAGACTTGAACCCGTGAGCTGCGCCTTAAGCAAAATGCAGCCAACCAACAGTGCCAGCGGCTGTTGTTAATTGAGGAAAGAATGGATTGTATTTAAGGTATAGTAATTAATAAAATCTTAGTTAAAAGAAGAGGTTTAAGTTTTTCCCGAACCCTAAATTTTTTCTCACCCGAACCTCTCCTCCTCTCTCGCGAACGGCGGCGGCGACTTCGCTGTTCGGGCGAAAAGGGCGACGAAGCTAGGCTTTTTCCGGTCGGTCTTCACTCGTGTGCGACCACCACCGTTGAGGAGAGTTTGTGAGCACGAAGAAGAGCCGAAATCCAAGCTATCCGAAACCCTAGCAGCATTAGAAGCTCCTCCTTTTCGGTTGTAAGTCCAAGAACCCGATGTAAGTGCTTCTCACCTGCGGTAGGAGTAGCTCTCGGGGTTTTGTTTTGCATTTTTGTTGTGAAATGAACAATAGCAGCGTTCATTCTAGTTTTGGTTTATGAAGAGTGCTTTAATATTGAAAACTTGGAATCTTCTTTGATCCGTATCAACCTTAATGAGCAATGATCAGTTTGTTTTGTTTACTGAGGTGGATACTTCCTTGTTTAACATTTAAGTCATTAATTCCAAGCACGTGTGTGATTTGTATACGGAATAAGTCCAAGGGGTCATGCAAAGTCAATCAATATTTGCCTATATTATGAACAAGAGAAGAAGAACATGACTTTCATTTTTGCTTGATTTTGAAACATGTTTTGTTTTACTTCACCAGTAGCTTCCATTGCTATTAGACAAGCATATTTTCTTATTGCGGTTAGACAAGCAGATTTTCTTATTGCTTTGCTTAGTTTTCTGTATATATATGCAATGAACTTGAACAGCATGTGTTCAATATATAGTTTTAGTTTTTATAGATATGCAATGAACATGGATAGCATGTATTTATAGTATTTTAGAATTTTGTTAACAAAGCATGCAGAATTTGTTTAGGATAGTATGCAGTTTAGATTTAAGTTTCTTTACTACCTCATTTAGCATGAACAGATCTACTTTTGGATTTAGTTATGATCCTCTACTAAATTACCAAAAGATAAGTAAAAGAAAGATAAAGAAAAGAAAGAAAAAGGCTAAAGCCTTAAGTAAGATTCCGAAGTCAAGACTTTAGGGATTTTGGCACACAAGGTGCTTATTAAAATGCCAAGACATTTTATTATAAGAAGTATTTAAAGATAAAAAGTATTTTACTTTTAAAGGGCATGTACCGGACACAAGGTCCAAGGGATGGGCTCCAAGATGCCCCTAGGCACAAGGCCTAGAAGTACCTTAGTAGTTTCGGGATTAGCTACCTCGACTCTTATTAAGGATGCGCGCAAAGTGGTACAATGCCGGGCCCAAGAAGAAGTTTATTATCTATTTTGAAGTATATATATATATATATATATATATATATAAGCTTTTGGAACAAAGGAAATAAACTTAATTTAAGTTCAGAAATCAGCAAGATAGTTCTTTTTGTTTCAATATCAGCAAGTTAACTGTCTTAGTTTTATTTCAGCAAGATAGTCATTTCTATCTCTTTAAATTCAGCAAGTTAGTTCTTTTATATTAGCATGCCATTGAGACTTTCTACTGCTATTTATGAGCATGACTAGCTTCACATGTTTAGTATTTCAGTTAGTTATACTTTACTTGCTGTTTTTAGTAAGCATGAGTAGTTCTTATCATGTTTCGAATTTATTTCGTACACATGCTTTTCATATCGAGATTTTGTGAGTTAGATAGCGTTTACTAAGCTTTATGCTTATAGATACTACTTTCCTCCTACTACAGATAAAGGTAAAGATAAAGGAAAAGCTAAAGTATGAAAGGAAGGCGACAAGGAGCTGATGGAGGTGTGATGTGTGGACTATGGAAGCCTTGGGACTAAGTTTTAGAAATCTATAAAGACTTGTATTTAGACTATTGGAGTTTTTGCCACCATGTGATGATTTGGTTTAGCTTCTTAGATGTTTTATGTTTTATATTTATTAGAACTGCGTGGTTGTTTGTTTAATATGATTGTTATATATGTATCCATGATTATTGTCACCGGTACAGGGGAGGTGCTGTCGGAATTTTTGTCTAGCAGAAATCTTTCTCGAGGCCTGACAATAGTTTTAAAAAAAAGTTAGTAGTCAAGTAGGTAGTGTTATCCACGTTAGGGAGTTAGTAGTTAAGTTAGTAACGGTCACCCTTACAGACTAGTAGTAAGAAGGGTGGTTGTTATATTCCTCACCTGCAAACAAATGTTAGTCCGAGCAAAATCCCCTGCAAGACAGTGTTAGAATAAGATAAAACATTGTAAAGAAGAATTGACAGTCTTCGGACTGTCCGAGTCTGACTTCGGATTTCCAACCGGAAATCCTAGGTCGACCCGACGCCTATTGTTCCCTCTACGGGGAACGCGTCCTCACCTACTCCACTCAGGAGATTTTACCTGTTGCCAGTCGATCCTCCAGATTGACTGGACTTTTGCTTAGCACTCTACGCTTCCGGACTTCCTGCTGGACATCCGCTTCCCGGCTAGTCCAGTCTTTCACCTGGTTCGCGACACCAGGACTTTCCACCTAGGGTTACCACCCCCTAGGATTTTTGCCTGAAGCCATCGACCTGCCAAGACTTTCCGCATAGGGTTACCACCCCCTATGACCTAGGGTTACCACCCCCTAGGGTTTTCCACCTGCCTAACCGCAGCTAGGACTTTCCTGAAATACTCATTCAAACATGTTAGATCACACACTAACTTAACTTTGAATCCTTTGCCATTATCAAAACTAAGGTTCGATCGTCGGATGCTTCTGCACCAACAAAAACACCTTGGGGTTCCAACAATCTCCCCTTTTTTGATGTGAGCAACCCAAGTTAAGCTAGGGTAAACAAATGCAAAAAAAAAATGCAATGTAAAGATAATTAATTTTGAAAATAAGATTTTTCAGT
Source organism: Zingiber officinale (assembly GCF_018446385.1). NCBI lineage: Eukaryota > Viridiplantae > Streptophyta > Magnoliopsida > Zingiberales > Zingiberaceae > Zingiber > Zingiber officinale. The sequence goes on from NC_055995.1 coordinate 133,920,922, forward strand.
TTAAAAGTTGGATTATACCATACCTCCCCCTAGACTTAATATATATCATTCTCCCCCTTTGATCACATAAAAAAATGAGGTTTCTTAACAAGTCGAAGGTTAACTTTAACACTTAAAAAAAAATTGCAATAAATTTCTAATTAAGAAAATTTCTAAGTAAGAACAATTTTAATTTTATAAAAATAAAATTTTTGTGCAACGGAATAAATAACTTTTTTTAAAAAAAAATATTTTTAATAGAAATAATTTAAATATTGAATTTTTCTAAGTGAAATTTTTAGAAGAAATTTCAATAAGTGTTAAACCATTGACAAATATTGAAAGCAATTAACTATTTTATACTTATCAGTTTGTCAATTAAATATTTAATTCAAAAATCGGCTTTCAGGCTGTGGCGAGACACTAGGCCTTCTTGGTTATTGGATCATCAACCACTTCTAGACAAAGCCTTTTAATGAATTCAAATATTCAAATTTCTACCTGAAAGCCCTAAGTCTAATTTAATTTTCAATTTAAACAAGTTTTTAGAACCCAATATAGGTTCCTTCCTATAGGGTTAAGCAGGTATTTTCTAGGTATAATTTATTAACTTTTCTATTTCTTCTTTTAATTTATCATTTTCAAGCTTTACTTTATAAAAATCTTCTTTTGCTAAAATTCTTTTTATTTCTAAGTTTTCATTCTTTAATTTATTATTTTTACTTTTTAACTTGTACATAGATTTTGCCATAGAATTAATTCCAAAATAAAGTTAATCAGGAGGTAAGAGGCATACTTTACTTACCATATCAGATTTGAAGACTGACTTTCTCCCTGCTTCGCTATATTCATCTGAAGTCGCTCCCCGTTCATCGATGTTGGCTTCTGATGTACTTTGTCCTTCATTGCTTGCCATCAGTGCTAGTCCGGCTTATTCTTGTATTTCGGACTCAGATGATGAACTATCGTCCCAAGTAGCTTTCAGATTCTTGTGCTTCTTGGGTATCTTGATTTTATCCTTCTTGAGTTCTGGGCAATCCTCTTTTAAGTGTACTTCCTTTTGACACTGGTAGCAACAAACCCTTCTTATATTTCTTGGATTTTTCTTATTCTACATTTCTTTAAATTTATTAGATCTAAAGAATTTTTTGAAATTTCATACCATATAAGCTTCTTGATTTTCTTCTGAGTCTGACTCGGGTTCATCCTTCTTGATTGCAGTTAGCGTCATAATCTGACTTGATTCTTTTGTTGTCCTTGCACATCTGGTTTCATGTAATTCTAAAGTGGAAAAAAGTTCCTCTAGGGTACTTACCTCCAGGTCTTTTAAGATGTAGTATGTGTCGATTATTGAGGTCCAATCTTGAGTCCTGGGAAATGCATTGAGTGCATAGCATATCGTGTCCCGATTGGTTACTGTTTCTCCGAGGTTTTTGAGTCCGGTGATTAGTTCTTTTACCTTTGCGTGTAGATCGGCTACCTTCTCACCTTTTTCCAGACAGATGTTTATCAGTTTGTTCCGAAGTATATCTCTCCTTGCAAGTTTGGCTTCGGATGTGCCTTCGTGGAGTTCCAAGAATTTTTCCCAGAGTTCTTTGGTTGATGAGTATCTTCCGATGCGGTTGACTTCTTGAGTCGGCAACACGCTCAGCAAGTGATATTCCGCCCGGTTATTTGCTACAGAATCGTTTTGTTCTTTCTTTGTCCAAAGACTTTCTTCTTTTTCCTCTCCATTTTTATTCGTAGGAGCTACAAAATCATATTTTATTATTAAACAAATTTCAAAATCTGTTTTCAGAAATACCTCCATATGACGTTTTCAGTGTGCGAAGTCTCCCTCGAATTTTGGTGGAACGATGCTTGGTCAGACCATTGATTGATTTTTTTCGGTCGGTGGTTAGTCCTTCTGAAGCATCCTCGCTCTGATACCACTTGTTGGTCCCTTTGGAGGTCGGCAAGAAGGGAGGGGTGAATTGCCCTGAAAAAATAAATCAACCCTTTCTTGACTTATAACTAAATTAATAATACTTGTAATCAAAAAATAAAGAGACTAATTAAACAACAAATAGACACAAAGAAGTCACTTGATTTGTAATTAGAAGATTGCTAATCCAAGGAGAATGAAGCGCACTATCTGAAAATCTCCTTCGGGTGGAGTAGCCTCTTACAGCGTTAATAGCACACAAAGAAAAGTAGAACATACAGAAATAGATTACAAGTTATTGTTCAGCTTGTTGGACCAAGACTATATTTATACCCTTGGTCGGGGTGCTTGGAAGGGTTCCAGACGCCTGGGAGGGGATAAAAATTTATCCCTTTTCGCATAAATCACGTTTGACCACGATCTAGATAAAACCCAGGTCCGAGCACCCGGAAGGGTTCCGGGTGCCCCGGATCAAGAAAGTCAACAAAGTTGACTTTTTTTAGTTTGGGCCCTCTGCTCCGGTTCAGCTCACCTGGTCCGGGTCTTCCGCTCTGGCTCCGCTAGCTTGGGTGATCTCGGCCATCTGGAATAGGGCTCACCCGAACCCAAGTTCTGGCCTTCTCATCGAGCAGCCTTCCTTCCCGGTTTCTCGTCCCTCGAACGTCGAGTACGTTCTTTTCGTCCATCGGTGTACTCTTCCGCAGCACCTCGTCCCTCGGACGCACCGAGCCATCGGCTCTCTCCTCGTGTCGTCCTTCTCGCTAGTCGCATCTTCCGCTCGACTTTCTGTGCTCCTAAGCTCCTGCACACTTAGACACAAGGGTTAAACTAAACAGGACTTAACTTAACTTGTTTGATCACATCAAAACCTTGGGGTTCCAATAGTATTGAGAAGTCTAAGTAGGTCAAAGGATTGACTGGGCACAAGGAAACCTAGATGGGTCAAGGGTGACCGAACATCTGGTGGAAAGAAGTCCAAGTAGGTCATGGAGGATCGGATTCTTGGCACGAGACGGTAAATCCAAGTGGGTCAAGGAGGACCGCACTTGGTGATCAGAAGTCCAATGAGAAGTTGGCAACGAGAAAGTCCTGATGGGTCAAAACTTGACCGAACACTTAGTGGCCGTAAGTCCAATAGGGAGTTGGCATGGAACTAGGAAGTTTGGACGTAGTAAACTTCCGAAGGCCATAACTTTTGACTCGGATATCGGAATGAGGTAATCTCAGATGCGAAATGAAGCTTGTTTCAAGCTCTACACAGTTTTCTGCTTGATAATTGATTGGCCAGTTGATTAGTGGGGTTCAATCGATCATCCAATTGATTGGTTGACGTAATTTTATGCAGAAACCTTCTTGATTGATTGGGTAATTGATCAAAACTTCCTCAATCAATTGGTCAATCGATTGGGAGAGTTTCTGAGCGAACAGTGAGCTTTTGAATCGATTAGTTGATCGATTGAAACCTCCAATTGATCAGCCGATTGATTGAGAAGCTAGAAATCGCGCGATAGAGACCGAATCGATCGGGCAATCGATTCAGGTGTTTTCCAGAGAGCATAGAGACGCTCTAAATCGATCAGCCAATCGATTCAAAGCCTCCTCAATCGATTGAGAGTCATTCAATCGATTGGAATTCGACCATTGCGCAGGTATAGCCGTTAACGAGTGTCTTCTTCGCCATTCCTCTCCAGCGACCACAGTGCGATTTTAGCGGCGATCTCAGTGAGCTTCTCCACACTTTCACAGTCAGTTCTTGAATGCTCTTGAAGACAAGTGTAGTCACACTTCCAAGGTTTAAGAGACAATAATAAGCAACAAGTAAACAAGAAGAAAGAGTTGTCACTTGTGTCTTTTGTATTTCCTTCTTGTGGGTGTTGTATATTATTGTGTGAGTTTGTACGAGGCTTCTCCACCTCCAGCTGCGATCGAGAAGGAGTGATTTTTATTAGTGGAGAGTGTGTCGTGTGTGGATTTTTGGATTAGTCACCTTCTCTTGAGGTGGATACCAAGTAAATCCTTTGTGTTAGCATTGTAAGTTTGCTTCGAGTTCATTCTGCTGCATATCATCACCAAGAAGCAAGCAACGAGACATGCAACGAGCTATTCACCCCCCCCTTTAGCACCCAAACATAACAAGTGGTATCAAAGCTAGGTCGCTCTTTATCGGAATCATCGCCGGAAGGGGCAAAAAGGCTAGAGGGTGAAGAAGTTGGAACAAAATTCATCAAGTCAAAGAATTCAGAAAGCTCAACTTCAAGATGAAATTCCAAGATAGACTTGGATTCAATACAAGGGTGCCTCCACCATTCATATCAACAAGCTTCGATTCTTGGAAATCAAGAATCAAAAATTTTATTATGATGGAGATAGAGCAATGATTTGCTCTAATGGAAGGTTTTCAAGCTCCAACAAATAACAAAGGCAAAATTCTCAAGAAGAACAAGTGGAGCCAAGAGCAAGTCCAAAGGTGTGAGGCGAATGACAAGGTAACCAAATTATTGGTTAATTTATTGCCAAGCATAATTCTATGCAAAATTGGAGAATTTGAAGATGCAAAAGAATTGTGGAGCAAATTGGCCAAACTTCATAAAGAACTCTCCACTACACCAAATCAAGATAAATCCAAAGAGGGCGACTCATTGGAGCAAGACTAAGAGGAGGAGGATTCCAAGGTTGAGAGATGGTTAACATCGGAAGAAGAAGTCCTAGAAGCTTCATCCTCAAGGAGTACAACTAAAAGATTAAGGAGGGAGCATACTCCTTGTTTCATGTACAAGAGGATGAAGAAGAAGAAGAAGAAGAAGAAGAAGCCCCCATCTCTGGATCAAGAAGGAATGAAGATGAAGAAGCTTCCACCTCCAAAAGTCAAGTCAAATCAATTGGAGAAGCATCATTGTTGGATCAAGAGGAAGCCTCTAGATCCGGATCAAAAAGAGAAGATGTCACCCCTACAAGCAAAGGTATAACAATTTCAATTATAAATAATAAAGATCATATCATTTGCTTTGAGTGTAGGGAACATGGGCATTATAAGAGCAAGTGCCCTAAATTGACCAAGAAGAAGGGTCAAGTGGCACAAAAGGACAAGGAGAAGCACAAGGAAACCATCCCCACAACAAAGAAGAGCAAGAAACACATTGTATGTTTCTTGTGCAACTAAAAAGTATATTATCGAAGTCAATGTCCTAAGAGGAAGAAATCGGTCAAGTCTAAGGGAGGAAGCACAAGTCAAGGGGGAGCTTCCAAGGTAAAACCCAATGTATCATTTATTGAGCCTATCCCTCTAAATCATAGTAAAAAGCATACTAGTTCTAACCTATATCATTTTAATGCTATTTACCATAAACATAGGAGGCATGATAGAATTAATGAAAATCATGTGGCTCTTCATGCTAAGACTACCACACCCAGGGTTAGGAAGGTAGATAAAAATTTAGGCAATGACTCTAAGGATTTTAGTTATAGGCCTAAAAATAAAAATTCTCAAGGATAAAATGACAAATCAAAATCTAGGGATTTATGGAAAGAAAATCAAGTCTTGAGGTTAAGGCTTGATAAAATGGAAAAGACCTTAAAAAAGATGGAAAATATCCTAAAATGGCAAAATGAACATAACCTAGGTCTAGGAGTGCAAAAGTCATCCAATGGCCATAAAGGTTTGGGATACAAACCTAAGGCTAAGAAGGATGTAACTTCTTACCATAGGATTTCATATAGATATGGAATCAACTCTAGGTCTAGGTGTCAAGTTAAGGATACAAGGAAATTTATCCCTAGGAGTATCTTTGCAACTACAAATGTGACTAAGACTTCTAAGAAGTCTAAGAAAGACACTAAGAAGGTCACAAGGGAAGCAATCTTTATAGTTGACCTAGAGGAGATGACTAAGGCTTCTAAGAAACCTAGGAAGGTCATTAGGAACGTAACTAGGGAGGTTATCCCTAGTGAGTACCTAGAGCATTCAAGGAGCATAAATAGATTTGGGTTCCTAGGAGCATTTTCTCTACCTCTTAGATGGGTTAGAGAGTGTCAACTCTAATTAGAAGGGTAGTTAACCCAACCTTGATGAAGTTGACACTCGGAGAGCATTTTCAAGATTATTGTTAACCTTTGAAAATGAAGTGGATTATCATTTACTCTTTTGAAGAGTAAAATGTGCTAAAACTTGAGGAATTGAAATTCAATTTAAATTGGCACAATTGGGAAAAACATAAGAAATACCAAGTTGAGACTTGGGTATTTTCTTAGGAAGTTAAGGGCCAATCTAGCCTTAATTTAAAATGAGTATTCTTTGGAAGAGTAAAATGTACTAAAAATTTGAGAATATGCTTAATTTTAAATTGGCATAATTAATCATGAGGTAAAAAAAAAAATGTCAGGTTGGGTTTTAGTATTTTCTTGAAGAAAATGTGGGCAATCTAGGATTTAACTTTAAGTTAGCTAAGGATTAAAGATACTTAGATAGATAATCTAGGTACTTTATTTAAGTTAAATTACCATGCTTTGTTTGCCCATCATATGCTATGACATCATATTTTGCATTCATGCTTTATTATGAAAAACACAAAAATATCATGTCATGTCATACATATATCATGTAGTTATAGTAAATTTTCTTTTGAAATTTTTTTTATGTCATATATCATCATGTATGATCCGGCGGTAAGAATGGGGGACCCACAGATGGGGTCCCGTCCGAGCGGAACCAGAGATTACCCAGCTAAAGGGTTGGGTCTCCGACGCCAAAGCAGGAGAACCGGAGCCGAGTGGCCGAGCGGAGGTGTCCGCTCGGCCGAGGACATAATGGCCGAACGGAGGTGTCTGCTCGGCCGGAATCGTGGCGAGGGAACAGTGGTTAGCCGAGCGGCCTATTCGCTCGGCTCAGGATATGGTATGTCAGCAGAGGCATGATGATTAGACCTGACGCAAGATGGCACTATTAAAGGCCCCACCATCACGTCACGGAAAGGTTGATACAGTAGCAGTATGGTCTTATGGATGCCCTTCTGATAGGCCCACACCTAGGCATGGCCAAAGCAGGTGATCACTTCGATTGGTGTGCCCAGGCTCCTTCGAGAGGTCTATATAAGGCCTCCACTTCTTCAACTGGAGGTACACAAGTCTACCTTTTCTAAGCCACTTTCTTATTCCTTCGCCTAACTTGAGCGTCGGAGGGCCGTCGCCGGGACACCACCCCCCGGCTCGGTTTTGTTGCAGGTTCGCCGGAGCATTCGAGGATCCAGCAGGGAGCGCCACATCCCCAGCGTCCGTTGACTCCTGGTTCGGACAGGATCAATTTGGCGCCGTCTGTGGGAACGCACCTGCATCCGAGCAGAGGCAATGGACGAGGCTGGAAGACTACGTACCGTGGCACTCTCACAAGAAGAGTTTGACGCTATAGTTGAGGCGAGGGCGGCCCAAATAGTGGCGCAGCAAAAGGAGAAAGCACAGGCTGAGCGAGCGCAATAGCAAACAACCTCGGCTTCAGCAGGCCGGGCGGCGCAAGCAGACCGCCCGGAATATGTTTCAACAGGAGGGTTCCCTCAGGCACTCTTCCGCACTCCCCCAGAAATCGCGCCCGCTCGCGGGGAGCAAGGATCTTCATCCGATGAGCCTCCCGTTCGGGATCATAGGAAGGGCAAAGCTCCCCGAGCGAACGCACCACCCGAGCAGGTTCACCGACAGTTCTCTGAAGCCATACATCGGGATCCGTTACCAAAATACTATACACCACCGTCGATCGGAGCTTACAATGGGACGACCGACCCCGACGATCATTTGGGGAAGTTCGACAGCATCGCCACCTTGCATCAGTACTCCGATGGCGTAAAGTGCCAGGTATTTCTCACCACTCTATCGGAATCTGCACATAGGTGGTTTCGGAGGTTGCCGGACGGCTCTATCACTAGTTTCCAGGAGTTCCGAACGACGTTTCTTCATCACTTTGCGAGCAGCCGACGTTATCAAAGGACAAGCGTCAGCCTGTTCACCATCAAACAGGAACCAAGAGAATCTCTCCGGGCGTATATACAGCGATTTAATCAGGTAGCGATGGACATCCCCACAGCCACCTCGGAGACAATGGTGAACGCATTCACGCAAGGCCTCGTGGAAGGGGACTTCTTCCGCGCGCTCATTCGCAAATCGCCCAGAGACTACGACTACATGCTACACCGGGCGAATGAGTATATAAATGTGGAAGAGGCGGAGGCTGCCCGACGGAAGGGAACTCAGGCCGAACGTCCGACCCAAGCCGAACGGAAGCAGCCCGCTGCCCATCAGCCACCAAGAGGACCAAGAGTTGAGGCATCCCGGGCACATCATGCGAAGTCCCCGGTGGTCCAAGAGGTAGCGGCCGAGCGGCCAAAGATGAAGAAAAAGAGGGTATGGACCTCAATGTTTTGCTCTTTCCATAATACTGACTCCCACAACACCCGCGACTGTCGGGGCCTGCCTTCAATCACCCATCCCGTAAGACGGGGTGGCCCTCGTCGATCGCCTTCACCCGATCGCCGGTAACGGCATCAAGATTCTGGTCGGCGAGCATATAGACGATCTCCCGAACAACGTTTCCCTCCAAGGCATGAAAATCGCTCTCGAAGGTCCAATGAGCGACCTAGGCAGTCCGCTCGGGAAGAGGAGAACAGAAACAACTCCTCCCGGGGAGAAATCAATATTATTGCGGGTGGGCCGACCGGAGGAGATTCACACAGGGCAAGAAAGGCAAGCACCCGGCAACTCAGAATCCATGAGGTGGGTTGCAGCCAAGAAAAGGCGAGCGGACCCGAGATCAGATTCGCGCCCAAGGATCTTGAGGGAGTTGAAGTGCCGCATGATGATGCCCTTATCATCAAAGCGGTGATAGCCAACTACACCATCCACCGTATCTTCATTGACACCGGCAGCTCGGTCAACATCATCTTCAGAAAGGCCTTTGATCAACTACAAATCGATCAAGCCGAGCTGCTGCCCATGACAACCCCCCTCTACGGGTTTACGGGCAATGAGGTTCTTCCGGTCGGACAGGTAAGACTGGCTATCTCCTTAGGGGAAGAACCGCTCCGAAGAACGAGGACAACAAACTTTGTGGTGGTCGACTCCCCTTCATCCTACAACGTGATACTGGGGCGACCGGCGTTAAGCGAATTCCGAGCTGCTGTGTCGACGTTCTATCAGAAGATCAAATTCCCGGTCGAGGACAAAATCGGTGAAGTACGAAGAGATCAGTTAGCCGCTCGGAAATGCTATGTGGAAATGGTCCGAGCCGAATCTAGCGCCGCGCGAAAGGCTCCACGGATCGAGGTACACGCCATAACCGAGAAACCTCCTGCTTTAATTTATGATGAAAAGGAGGAGGTTCAGATCCATCCAAGCCGATAGGAGGCTACAACCTTTATTGCCGCCGACCTGGAGGACGAACAGAAAGAAGAAGTGGTCAAATGCCTCCAAATGAATCATGACGTCTTCGCCTGGTCGACGCATGAGCTGCCCGGTGCCTCCCCCAGCATAGCCCAACATAAGCTTCACGTCCGGCCGGACGCTCGGCCAGTAAAACAAAGGAGAAGAGATTTCAGCGCCGAGCAGAATATTATCATTCGAGCGGAGGTAGAAAGGCTTTTAGAGGCCGGCCACATACGGGAGGTTCAATTCCCAAGCTGGTTAGCAAATGTGGTGCTCGTCTCCAAGCCGGGCAACAAATGGAGGGTGTGCATCGACTTCAGAGATCTGAACAAAGCTTGCCCGAAGGATTTCTACCCTCTGCCCCGAATCGACCAGCTCGTAGATTCTACAGTCGGATGCGAGCTTCTATGTATGCTAGACGCCTACCAAGGCTATCATCAAGTGCCGCTCGCCCCGGAGGATCAGGAAAAAGTTAGCTTCATTACACCGGACGGGACGTATTGCTAAACGGTGATGCCGTTCGGATTGAAGAATGCAGGAGCAACATATCAAAGATTGATGAATAGGGTCTTCCGCGAGCAAATTAGACACAACCTGGAGGTCTATGTAGATGACATCCTCATCAAATCATTCCGAGCGGCCACTTTATGCAAAGATATGGAAGAAACCTTCCGTACACTCAGAAAATATGGGGTCAAGCTAAATCCTCATAAGTGTTTGTTCGGCGCCAAAGGAGGACGTTTCTTGGGCTATATTGTGACCGAACGGGGTATTGAAGCTAATCCTAGCAAGGTGAAGGCTCTTCAGGACATGCCACCGCCCAGAAACATGAGGGAAGTACAGAGGCTGACCAGTCGGATTACAGTGCTATCACGCTTCATCTCCAAGACTGCCGACCGGAGCCTTCCGTTCTTCAAAATCCTCCGCAAAGCTACAAAGTTCCAATGGAATGAAGACTGCGATCGGGCCTTTGAAGAACTGAAGACGTACTTAAATTCCTTACCTGTGCTGGCCAAGCCAGCTGTCGGCGAACCGTTGCACATTTATTTATCCTCAACCAAGCAGGCTGTGGGATCAGCGTTAGTCCGGTCGGGAGGTGAGGAGCAACCTGTATATTTCCTTAGTCATATATTGAAAGATGTTGAAACCCGCTACACCGGACTCGAAAAGTTGGCCTTTGCTCTGATCCTTGCCGCTCAAAGACTTCGTCCTTATTTCCTGGCGCACACGATTATCGTCAAGACCAATAGCCCATTGGGACGAGTGCTTTTAAATCCAGAAGCTTCCGGACGGCTCATCAAATGGACAACCGAGCTAAGCGAATTTGATATCCAATATCAACCCCGCTCGGCTATCAAGGCCCAAGCCTTAGCCGACTTTGTGACGGAGGTGCAGGACCCGGAACCCGAAGCTGTGTGGAAAGTGTTCGTGGATGGATCGTCCACTAGACACGGGAGCGGAATTGGCATAGTTTTGCTGTCCCCACAAGGAGAGCGGATGCAGCTCTCCGTCCGGCTAGATTACCGAGCGACCAACAACGAAGCAGAATATGAAGCCCTTATTGCTGGATTGCAGGCCGCTCGGCACGTTGGAGCCGTCCGGGTCATCCTCTATTCAGATTCCCAGTTGGCTGCTCAGCAAATCTCGGGGATTTTCGAGATAAATAGTACAAGGCTCAAGCTTTACGTGGAGGTTATTGAAAAACTTAAGCTCAACTTTAGGGAGGTGATTATTCAGAAGATCCCCCGGACAGAGAATCAAGTGGCGAATGAATTCACCAAGCTGGCAAGCGCGTTATCCCCGGTCGGCTCTAAGAAGCCGATCGAGCAAGTATCTTTAGTAGCACATGTCGATCGGATGGAGGGCATCACATACCCGAGCGACTGGAGGACAACTATTGTGGAGTTTTTGCGCTCGGGAGCTACCCCATCCGACCGGGAAGAAGCTCATTTACTGAAGAGAAGGGCTAGTCGGTTCACCCTCGTAGGAGATCAACTCTACAAGAAGGCCTTCTCCCGTCCGTTCCTAAAATGCGTCAGCTGGGAAGATGCCGAGTACATCCTTCGAGAAGTGCACCAAGGTTCATGCGGTGGACATCCGGGCGGACGATCACTAGCTAAGAAGATCCTGCTAGCTGGGTACTTTTGGCCGACCTTACAAATAGACGTCGCTCGGACAGTATCCGCATGTCTTTCGTGCCAGAAATATCACAACTTCTCCCACCGACCGGCAGAGGAGATGAAAGCATCAACCGTTTCATGTCCGTTTGATCAATGGGGAATGGATATTGTGGGTCCATTTCTGATGGCGACCGGGCAGAGGAAATTTTTGCTGGTGGCGGTCGATTATTTTTCCAAGTGGGTGGAAGCCGAGCCGCTAGCTAAGATCACCGAACAGATGGTCAAAAAATTCATCTGGCAACACATCATCTGTAGGTTCGGTATCCCTCGCCGATTGGTTTCCGACAATGGGCGGCAATTCACAGGGAAGGTGCTAGAAGATTGGTGCAGAAGCTACGGCATCGAGCAGCATTTCACGTCCGTGGCTTACCCCCAAAGCAACGGTCAAGCCGAAGTGACCAATCGGGAAATTCTCCGTATTCTGCGCGCCCGGCTCGACCACTCGGGAGGAAGTTGGCCGGATGAAGTGCCGGGCGTTTTATGAGCCATCCGAACGACTCCTAAGGAAGGAACGGGCGTCACACCTTTTCATCTGGTGTACAGAGGCGAAGCGGTCATTCCGGTTGAAGTCGGCATCGAGTCCGTCCGGGTCCTATGTTACGATGAAGGCAACGCCGAGCGGAGGAACATGGAGCTGGATTTGGTTGACGAGGAGCGAGCCAAGGCATCCGTTCGGCTGATGGCGTACCGGCAACGGATGAAGCAAAACTACAACCGGCGCGTCATTCCCAGATCATTCCAGGTCGGCGATCTTGTCTGGAAGAAAGTCAAGCCGGTCGGTGACGTCGGCAAGCTTGAAGCTCCGTGGGCAGGTCCCTTCAAAATCATCGAAAAGCTCCGCTCGGGCGCGTATTATCTGGAGGATGAAGACGGTCGGCAGCTAGATAGGCCGTGGAGCGCGAACCACCTCCAGCCTTACCGGGCAGGGTGAAAGGTGTGCCAATGTAAATCATCCTGTGTACTTTTTTCGACTGAATACTTGAAATGCAGAAATGAAAAATCAAGAGAACAAATATAAGGCATCGTCGACGAGAAAACAAAGGCCCCGAGCCGCTCGGCCGGAGGTAAATTATTCAAGCAAAATGCTTAAGGACGAAGGCCCGAGCCGCTCGGTCGTGCGTGCGATATCCTTCATCGACACAAAAAAGCGAAGGCCCCCGAGCCGATCGGCCAGGAGGTGTATATATTTACTCGTAAGCGAATGACCCGTGCTGTTCGGCCGGGCATAAATATTGTTCGAGCGCAGGATATGATACGAAGACCCAGGCCGCTCGGCCTGGTAAGGAGTTAGCCCTGAAAGGCCGACGAGCTCCGTCGTTAAAGATCGAGAGCCGCGCCGACCGGCTATAAATATCCGCGCCGACGAGCTCTGTCGTTAAAGATCGAGAGCCACGCCGACCGGCTATAAATATCCGCGCCGACGAGCTCCGTCGTTAAAGATCGAGAGCCGCGCCGACCGGCTATAAATATCCGCGCCGACGAGCTCCGTCGTTAAAGATCGAGAGCCGCGCCGACCGGCTATAAATATCCGCGCCGACGAGCTCCGTCGTTAAAGATCGAGAGCCGCGCCGACCGGCTATAAATATCCGCGCCGTCGAGCTCCGTCGTTAAAGATCGAGAGCCGCGCCGACCGGCTATAAATATCCGCGCCGACGGGCTCCGTCGTTAAAGATCGAGAGCCGCGCCGACCGGCTATAAATATCCACGCCGACGAGCTCCGTCGTTAAAGATCGAGAGCCGCGCCGACAGGCTATAAATATCCGCGCCGACGAGCTCTGTCGTTAAAGATCGAGAGCCGCGCCGACCGGCTATAAATACCCCGAGCGGACGAACGAATAGCAGAGAATAAGAAACCTCGGAAACCACAAGCGTTAAAACATTTAGGCCCGCTCGGGCGTTGGTCCTTCGATACTTGGCGTTTGTTGACTTCACACAGGCTAGATACGTGCAGAGCGAGTAGGCCCTCCCGCTCGGACTTTGATTAATGGGTTAAGTTGATCGGCCGTGTGACGGAGAACACTTAGAGCATGACTAACTCTAAGCATAAACGTTAAGCAAACAGAAGAATATTATGGATAATGATCAGGAAGACGCAAGCAAAGACATAATTGCATTAAAGGAAAGCATGCCGAACGGCAAGTACAAAAAGTTACGCTGGGCGTAAGAAATGCAAAAACAAGGAAGAGACCAGGAACACTCTTCACTCGGGGTCTTCGAAGTTGAAGAAAGCGTCCATGATATCGTCAATCATAGCCGCCAGATCTGAAGAGGGAATGCTCAGGTCAGCAGGAAGGTGCCTCCCCTTCTTCAAGTACGCCATGGTGACCTTGACCGCCTCGGCGAAAGTTGAGGAGACGTTGCCACCGAATTTTGCGCCGAACCGCTCAGAGCGAAGGTATTCTTGGCGGGCTGCTGCTAGGTGACTCGGCTCTCCCTCCTTATATTTTCTGAGCGCCGCCCGGGAGGCAATTAGCGAGTCTTGGAGAACTTTCAGGTCCACCTCCGCTTTAGTGCGTTCAGCTGAGCGCCCATCCCGTTCGGCAGTTAGTTGGGCTTCCAGCTCCTTAGATCGCTGGTCTAGGGCTCGGACTTCAACTTTCATCTTGTCCATATCAGCGATAGCCCGCTTCTTCCGGCTACTGGCGCGCTTCACGTCTTCGTCGCGCTTCTTCACCAAGCCTTCAAGTCGAGCCACCTCTGTAGCCTTCTTCTGTTCGGCCTCTCCCGCTCGGCCGATGGACCCCCCGAGACTTGGAGTTTTTCCATAAGATCCTCCAGCTCGGCCAGCCGGTGACTAGTGGTGATTTGCTCAGCCCAATGCTGTAAGGGAAATAATAAAATCAGGAACCGAACAGTAGCATGACACAGGAAGAAAAATGAACCTACCTGAGTGGCCTGCTGCATGTGATTATCGCCGAGCTGCTTGGGCGTCATGAGGGCCACCCGAATCTGGGCGTCCTCGAAAAGTTTGGCGAGTGGACCCGTCAAGGTTATTTCATGAACGGGGCTCGATGGCCGATCGACAGACAGTAAATATTCCTCCGATGGGAATCGAAGGGTAGTCTTGATGGTCGGGTGGCCGGCCGGCACTTCTTCAGCCGCAGTCGCCTGGCCCGAGGACTCCCCTATGGTTGAAGTTTCGCCCAACCGTCGTAAGCGACGACGAGTCCGCGGAGGAGAGCCAGAGGGCTGGGTGGTGGGCGAGGCCACGGGGGTCCTAATCTGCGACGGCGTGCGATCTGGAGAAGCAATCTCGATCGACGCCTGTGGTTCGCCCTCTCGGGTCGGCGGAAGGCTAGAGTCTCTTCGACGTTTCTGCCGAACTTCCAGTGGTGAATCCCCGGCCTAGGGGACTCCCAGCTCGGCTGGGGCAGAGGAAACATGATCCGCCTCAACCTCCGTCGAAGCGGATGGGGCAACTTCTGTTTCAGGGGCGGACTGCGCCCCCCCCTCTCCTGCATCTGCCGGGCAGCTGGGGATGAGACCCCGCTCGGCAAGTTCTTTTTTGGTAGCCGCCTCAATTTCCACGGCCTTCAATTTCAGATGATCGGTAGCCTTGGAGCGCCACATGACTTCAGCTGCAGTGGAAGAAATTAAAATCAGTTAGACAAAAAAGGCGAAGGGAGTAAAGAGTCCTTACCCATACGGTAGGGGAGATTGGCCCGAACGGGAGATAATCCAAAAATGTACAACACCCCCTTGAGAAGCAATTGGTCGATCTTGTACCGCTGACCGGACAAGCAATTTGCCGCATGAAGGTAAGCCGGATTGCTTCTGAATTTGCCGAGCTCCGGCTGGGTCGGCATAGCGGTCTGCCATTTGGTTCGGAATGCTGGCCGCTCGGGAAGTCGTATATAGAAGAAGAATTCCTTCCAGTGCTTGTTGGAGGTCGGCATGTTCTCAAAAAATTTGAAGCCTATTCTACTTTGGAAAATAAAAGTACCCAACTCGGATTGTTTGGGGTAGAAGAAGTAGTGGAATATTTTGGGGTCAAGTGGGATACTGTGTAGCCTAAATAGGACGACCACCCCGCTCAGTAGCCTAAAGGAATTCGGCACGAGTTGGTCGAGCGGGACGCGGAAATAATTACAAACTTCCAAAATAAATGGATGGGTAGGAAAACTAAGGCCGCCCTGGAATTGGTTCATAAAAAAACAAATGGTACCGATCGGCGGGTTATGGGGCCGATCGGTCGAGTCGGCTATAACTATTTCATGGTCGTTCGGGATCCCGTAGGTCCTAACAACGCGTCGGGCGCGCTCCTCATCGAACCTACTCTCCATACTCATATACCACGGACCGTGAACCTGGGCAGCGGGTTCGGAAGAGCTCGCCATCTCGAAGAGACAAAAGGACAGCAAGAAATCGAAGGAATGGGAACGAAAGAGAGGAAAAATGAGTAGGGAAGACCTAGTAAGCAAAGAAAGAAGGCTCACTGAGAAGGAGACGGGCGGGAGAGATCACCGGTGAGATGGTAGCCGCCGAGAAACAGGAACTGGATCGCCGGAGGCCGCAGCAGTAGAAGAGTCAGAAGGACAAAGCACGAGCAAAGGTGCGGCAGAGGAGGAGGACTAAGGCTTTATATGGCCGAAGTCGATTGGCCTCCACCGTCCAATCCACGTCACGAGAAACAAGGATGCCATCGGGCCGTCCATTTCAAACGGTGGCGTCCCATCATAAGTAACGATGCCGCCACGCGATGGTCGACGCGTGGCACTGAGCGATCTGGCGCATTTAATGTGCACCATACCACGCACGCGCAGCCTTAATGGAATGGATTGCCGCCGTTCCCGAGGGGATTCGAACAGGCGGCAACGACGGCAGGCCGCATGAGTCACATCTAAGCGAGCGCCGAACGGCTGAATTCGGCGCACACGCCGAGAGACCTGTGGAATACTTTTAAAACAAAAGGCGACGAGCACCCGCTCGGACATACAGTCCAGTCAGTCGGACTCACTGCCTCCTTCGAAAAGACTTGAAGGGGAGGCAAGTGATCCGGCGGTAAGAATGGGGGACCCACAGATGGGGTCCCGTCCGAGCGGAACCAGAGATTACCCAGCTAAAGGGTTGGGTCTCCGACGCCAAAGCAGGAGAACCGGAGTCGAGTGGCCGAGCGGAGGTGTCCGCTCGGCCGAGGACATAATGGCCGAACGGAGGTGTCTGCTCGGCCGGAATCGTGGCGAGGGAATAGTGGTTAGCCGAGCGGCCTATTCGCTCGGCTCAGGATATGGTATGTCAGCAGAGGCATGATGATTAGACCTGACGCAAGATGACACTATTAAAGGCCCCACCATCACGTCACGGAAAGGTTGATACAGTAGCAGTATGGTCTTATGGATGCCCTTCTGACAGGCCCACACCTAAGCATGGCCAAAGCAGGTGATCGCTTCGATTGGTGTGCCCAGGCTCCTTCGAGAGGTCTATATAAGGCCTCCACTTCTTCAACCGGAGGTACACAAGTCTACCTTTTCTAAGCCACTTTCTTATTCCTTCGCCTAACTTGAGCGTCGGAGGGCCGTCGCCGGGACACCACCCCCCGGCTCGGTTTTGTTGCAGGTTCGCCGGAGCATTCGAGGATCCAGCAGGGAGCGCCACATCCCCAGCGTCCGTTGACTCCTGGTTCGGACAGGATCAATGTATTAATTTAATTTCCTTATAATTAAGGGCAAATGACATTTACTAACAAGTAACACCCTAGGTGGATGTCTAAAATTTCTAAAATGCCTAGATAGATATGCATGATCCCTAGTTTAGGTAAAACCAAACTTTACATCTCACAAAGAATCATAAGGTGACTTGTATGTGTTTTAGTATACATTAGATACAAGTGAGGTGTTAGGATGATGAACAAAACTCAAGATGTTGATTTAATGTATTCTTTTTGAGTTTTAGGTTCATCAAAATACATAGTTATGTGTACTCTAATCATTGGGAAAGCTAATGTACAAGTCATGTGCATTGAGCCCAAGGAACATGGTTGGAAATTAATTTTAAAAAATATTTTAAATATACTTTAGAAAATCTTGGTGAAGACTATCTTTTGATAGTAATCATCATTGAAAAGTTTGACACAAACTAGAAGAAAACACTAAAAATTTTATAAGTTTTTAAGTATGTGTCAATCTTTAAAAATAGGAAGTATTTTTATAGAAAATTATTTTTCCATGATAGTATATAGCCTAAGTAATGTCTACATGAGTTTTTATGATTTTTTTGAATTTTATAGAATTTTTGGGGAGTTTCTGAATTTTGGTTGAAATTCATTTTCAAGAAATCAGACCTTCAATCGATCACCCGATCAATTGGAGTGTCTCAATCGATCGAGCGATCGATTGAGAGGGGTTTCCCATGAGTAGAAGTTCACTGAATCGATCAGCTGATCGATTCACTCAAGTCTAGATCGATCCAAGCACTTTCTCCACGAAGAGAAGCTGCGGAATCGATCAGGCGATCGATTGGAATGATTTCAATCGATTGAGTCCCAACTTCAATCGATTGAGAAAGTTGTTTTCAATTGTAAATGTCTGATTTTAGCATTTTAAACCATTTTTAGTCTACGTAACCATTTCTAACCCCTTGACACACATTTGTATACATTTAGAGGAAGTTTTCATGATGAAAACAAGGATGGATTGGTTAAGGGAGACTAAGTAGGAGTTTAGGTTGAGCTTTGGTTTCAATATTGAAGTTTTTGAACCTCAAAACTTCTAAATTTGGATTTCGTAAAGATTTAGGGATTCCAAGTCATTGTTGGTGAAATGATAGAAGTTATGAGCATGTCTTTAGGGGGAGTCACTCGCTAAGGACATGGAAATTATTTTCTGAAACCATGGAAGGTGGTATATCCTTCTCTTGAAAAATGCTCAAGGATGAGCATTGGATACAATGAAGGATATGAGACCTTCATTGTGTTTGTGAAGAGATTTAATGCTCATGGGTGGACATTGAAGATAATGAAGGGAATGAGACCTTCATTGTCGGATTGGTTAATGCTCAAGGGTAAGCATTGGAGATAATGAAGGGTATGAGACCTTCATTGTGGTGTTGTGAACAACGAGTGCAGTTGTGAACAACGATGAGTAACTCTTCAAGGGGAGAGTTTTTTTTTATGTATGCCAATAGGGGGAGAATGTAGGGTTTAAGTTAGGCCTTCATTACCTAAAGAGGGAGTTTGCCCTCTAGGAAAGGGGGAGAATGAAGGAAATCCTCATTCATGCCTTGACATGAAAGGAATGTAAGGTTATGAGATTAGCCTAACTTAAAGGTATTGTCAAACATCAAAAAGGGGGAGATTATTGGTGCAACATCCCTAGACTTGAGTTTTGATGTTTGAGTTTCGATGTTTGACAATACATGGAGATTGCAGATGCAATCGTCCATTTGGAGAGATTGTTGATACAATTCCCTTCTGGTCAAGGTTGACCAGTTAGATGTGAAGAAGAGTCAAATAAGTCAAAGGGTGGACTGGATACTTGACTGGGAAAGTCCTAACTGGAGGTTAAACAATTGGAAATCTTAGTGAGTGAAGTCAAGTGAAAGTGTTGGTGTAACGCCCGAAAATTCTCGAAACTACATTATAAATGTTCTATGATTTTTCTGGAATTTTTAGATATTTTTCCAGAATTTTCCGAGTGGCGGAAGCAACAAAAATAATTAGAACCGCAAAATAGCTTAGGCGGGAATCAAACCCGAGACCTATGGCTTAGGGATAATGTTGGGAACCAGTTGAACCCAACAGGGCCGTGCTGAAAGGAAAGGGGACCAATTATATTTATAATTGGGTTGGCCGAATTAGTTACTTAGTATAAATAGGAAGGTTAAGTTGGGGGTTGGTTGTAACGACCCGGATTTCCTCATTTTGAGCCCCCAAAATAATCCAAAATATTTTAAAATGCTATAGAAAAATTCTAAAGATTTTTAGGAATTTTTAAAGTATTTTTACGCAATTTTTGGAGTTCGTTTGGTATTTTTACCAAGAGAAAGAAGTTTAAAAAAATAATAATAATAAAAATGTTAAAGCTGGGTTTTGAACCAAGACCTCGGACCCGAATCAGATCTTAACCGAACGTAGCCAACCAACTCTGCCAGCGATCGTTTCTAATCAAATAAGGAAATAAACTGATATTAAGCAGTATTTAGGAACGTTTGAATAAATTGGAAATAAAAAAAGGGTTCGGCGGGATTTGAACCCGCGAGCTGCATCTTAAGCAGCACATAGCCAACCAACTGGTCTGCAAATGTTTTGTTAATCAATTATGGAACGAAATACATTTAAGTAGTAGTTAGGAGCTTTTAATAAAATAAGAGGTTTCGGAAAATGGCCGAGCCGAGGCTCGACCCGGCGATCTCCGGCTCAACCCGGGTTTTTAAGCGGAGCGGCTGACCAGCTGATCCAGCGGCCGGTTCTATTTAGGAAAGGGTAACAAACTTACTTAAAGAGGTTAATAGGAAGATTAGCATTATAAAGGGAAAAATTAGGGCTTGATGTTATCGTGACCTATTTTCTCTCCTCCTCCTCCCGACACGAGCGGCGTTTCTGTGCTTGGGCGAAATTGAAGCCGAGTTAGGTTTTCCTCCCTCCGGCAGTCGGCGAAGGCTTTCTTCCGGCGGACCTTGCTGGTTTCGAACCTCCCGTCGAAGAGAACGCACGGACACAAGGAGAACGCCGAAATGTCAAGCTTTACCCGAACCCTAGCTGCCTTTCTTCGGTTGTAAGTCCAAGAATAGCGAGGTGAGTTGCTTCTCACCTGCAGTAGGAGTAGTTCCGCGAGCTTTGATTCTTCTTTGTTTGCTTTCGGGATTTGTAGTTTGATTTTGGTAGATTCATTCGGACTAGGTGATTTTGTTTCACTAAGTTGTTGTAGGAGTGGTTTCGGATTTATGTTAGTTCTTGTGTTGATTTCGGAGCATGTTTCATGGAGCTTTTGTTATTTTTGCTTGCTGTCGTGATCCTTAAAGAAAGAAAGGGAAGAGTTAGTTCAGTTCAAGCGGGTGGATTAGAATTCCTTCCAAGCCTTGTAATTAGTATTGTATATGCAGATTATCTTGTGAGCAAATTTTAGATCGGATTCAAGGTGGTTTATGTTCCTTAGTGATTCTTTCAGATTTTGGAACAAATTGTTTTATTTGTTTATGTTCCTTAGTAGACTTATTCATTTGTAGCTTAATTAGACATGCCAATTTGATTTCCTTTATAGCTTACTGGACCAGCATGTGTTTATTAAGCATTTAAGTTTCAGTTTTGATGTATATACATATATATGCACATTGAGTATTATGAGTTAGTTTAATCTGTTGGTTTCCTTAATGGTAGATTAATGGATTTATTTAGAGCAGTGTACAGGATTGATTGTACTTAATTCCTTGGGTATCTAAAGCAAGCTATTAATTCTGTATCTTTTGGAAATGAATAAGTTGATTAGATGTTCACAGCATTGTGAATTTAGTTTATATAGATATACATGAGTAGATCTTTTAGTTCCCATTTGCTATTGATTTCGGGTTCTTTTCTTTTGCTGTTTTCAAGCATGAGCAGTTTTAGTTTTCATTGCTGTTTAGTATTTCCTGATGAAGCATGATATTCTGTTAATTCCACGCAGCAACGATTCCTTTATTTTCTAGATTCTATTGCATGCCTAGTAGTTGAATTGGTTTTACTTTCACAGCATGCTTAAGTTGTTCTAGTTTCCTATTTGCTATTGGAATAACATGAGCAGTTCTATTTTTATAGCATGCAGATTTTTATAAGTAAAGTATGCAGATTTTGATATGCTTAATATGCAGATTTTTGTTAAGCTTTGCATGCAGATTTATGTTAAGCTTTGTATACAGATTTTCAGTACGTAGGGTGTGTTCTAGTGCACACCAAGTGCTTGATAAAATGCTTAGCTCAATATAATGCCACAGTAGGCATTTTAATAGCTTAGTTAATGCAGTAGAAGCATTTAAAATAACTTATTTAGTCTTGCTTCAGCTTATATGGGACTACGGTCCAATGGGTGGGCTCCCACAGTCGCCTCTAGGTTCAGATAACCTAGTTCTAGGTTCAGATAACCTAGTTCTAGGTTCAGATAACCTAGTTCTAGGTTCAGATAACCTAGTTAAAGCAAGGTAAGAAAATTAGCTATGAAATCAGTATTTTATTTTCAGCAGTGGCACTGTACTGGATTAGATATCCATTGGGTTGGGCTCCCACAGTCGTCCCTAGGTTTAGATAACCTAGTAAACCCTACTAGACTCGGAACTTGCAATCCCGGGTTTAGTTAGGGATGCGCGCACAGCAAGTACAGTTGCCGGACCCATCAGCAGCACGATTACTAATTTAATCTATTATGTAAATAGTTTTTCAAAACTTCACAAATTAGTTATGTGAATACAAGTTGGACTCAGTTTAGCATTAATTAGTTTAGCTTAGGTAGCAATTCAGTTTCTTATTGATACACATGATAGTTCTATGATTAGCTTTACATGTTAGCTTTTCAGTTAGTTCCTTCGCTATTTATGAGCATGATTAGCTATACATGTTTAGTATTTCAGTTAGCATGATTCCTTTGCTATTTATGAGCATGAGTAGCTATACATGTTAGCTTTTCAGTTAGTTGATTTCTTTGCTATTTATGAGCATGAGTAGCTTTACATGTTAGCATTCAGTTTTAGCATGTTTTATTTATATACATGCATATCGAGTTTTTGTGAGTAGGATAGCGCTCACTAAGCTTATAGATACTATTTTCCTCTTACTGCAGATAAAGGAAAAGCTAAAGTATAAGGAAGAAGGCGACAAGGAGATGCTGTGACGGTGTGTGATGTGTGGACTATGGAGATCCTTTGGACTTAGCTAAAGAACTCACTTAGTTTAAGAATTTGTTTAGTTTAATTTCTTATTAAGTTGATAAGAAAATTTTGTAGTAAGAAGTTATGTTTCCGCTTTTCATTACTTACATGATTTGATTTATTAAACTGCGTGGTTGTGAAAATATATGTTCCAGCCGCCTGTGGCTGAGTATACTCTGTATGTATTTACGGATATGGTCACCAGTACAGGGGAGACTCTGCCGAAATTTTTCGGTAGAGATTCCTCGTGGTTTCGATCACACCAGTTAAGTAGAGTTAGTAGTCAAGTAACGGTCATCCTTAGAGTGTAGTAGTAGTAAGAAGGGTGGTCGCTACATTGGTTTATTTTGAGAACTTGGTTCGGCAACATCAAATTTCACTGTGACCTATCCCTCTCCCAAAAACCTTCACCGCCGCCCACTCCTCTTCTTCCTCCTCTCTCGGCGCCCAAGCCCCAAGGGCTCTCGGATCACCTTCCGGCGACGACTCCAACACGAAAGAAGTTCTTCTCCGCGAGAGGAACGCAAAGACGTGAGCGGATCGTCGAGAAGGTCATCTCCCCAGGAATTCGAGCGAATAGAATCGTAAGAAATTACGAACCGGAGGTAAGAAACCCCTCACCTGCAGTATAATAGCTACCGTTTGATGTTCTGTGCATTAGTTTAGTTTTATGCGTATGTTTTAGACACTTAGTGTGTATTTAACCCTCCTCGCGGGTTTAGGGATTTAGTGAGTACCTTTAGATGGGCCGGACACGTCTTTTCTCCTTCAGTTGGAGGCTTAGATGTTGTTGGGTGCCTAAAGGTAGTCTCCCTAATAGAGAGGGGAGTTAAAGCACGCTAGGTGTTCGATTAAATAACCAGCTTAGAAAAGAATGTACCTTAGGCATTTTTATTAGCACAGTTGAATGCATTAGAAGCATCTAAATTAGTAAATCAGTTTATTCTAGCTTATATGGGACTACGGTCCAATGGGTGGGCTCCCACAGTCGCCTCTAGGTTCAGACAACCTAGCTCTAGGTTCAGATAACCTAGAAACAGCAATTTAGAACAATTTAGCTATACTCAGTATTTTACTTTTCAGTTGGCACTATACTGGATTAGATATCCATTGGGCTGGGCTCCCATAGTCGGTCCCTAGGTTTAGATAACCTAGTAGCTCTACTAAATTCGGGACTTGCAACCCTGGGTCTAGTTAGAGATGCACGCATAGCACGTACAGTTGCCGGGCCCATCAGCAGCATGTTTAGTATTTTCACTTATTATATGTATAGCTTTGCAAATTCACAATCAGTTATGTGAGATCAGCTTAGTTTCGGTTTCAGCTTTAGTTCAGCTCTTCCTTGTTGATACATTATGATAGCTTATGTTCAGCTCTTGATTGTTATGCTTGTATGATCACATGCCATGCCATGTTTAGCCTAGTCAGTATATTTCAAATAGCATGTTTTAAAAACCATATCTGCATCGTATGCATGTTTTTGTGAGATAGATGGTTTCTTACTAAGCTTTTTAGCTTACAGATGCTACTTTTCTTATACTGCAGATACAAGTAAAAGAAAAGTGGACTAGTGGAGGTTGGAGGGCAATGCAAATCAAGATGTGTGTGGAAGGAACTGGAATAAAGATTCTAGGGATCCAGCAAATTCAATTAAACATATGAACTTTAGTATTTCTATTACTCTTGGTTTTAGCATGTTAAACGCCATGAGCTAACGAACCATGCTTTAGATTATGCTTAGAATGTTAAATATATGATGTTAGAATGTTAGTTGTCATTGTTAGAGTGTTTCCTAGCCATTTTAGAACTTATAATGTGATTGAGGCACGAAACAGTGTTGAAATCAGAGCTTAGCTGCGAAATCAGAAACTCGAATCGATCAGCTGATCGATTCGGGGGTCCTCAATCGATCGGTTGATCGATTGGGCAATCTGTTCCGCGAACAGTAGGCTTCTGGATCGATCAGCCGATCGATCCAGCAATTTCTGTCGCGAACAGAAGGTTCTGGGATCGATCACTGGATCGATTAGCCTGCCTGGATCGATCAGCTGATCGATCCAGATAATCGTCCCGAGCACAGTAGCGTGCTGGATCGATCACTGGATCGATCCTACATTCCGATCGATCCGTGGATCGATTGGGAGGTCTGATAACAGCCGGGAAACATATATTTCAGTTCTTTGACCATAGGGGATGTAGTATATGTTAGGTATACCTTAGATTACATCCACCAGTACATGTAGAACTAAGAATAGTTATCAGTCAGCGACTAAAATTCAAATTAGATCAGTTTTCCGCACAGTTAGCTCAGCATAACTGTAGCGATCGGCCTTACAGTCTAGTAGTAGAAGGCGGGTCGTTACAGAGTGGTATCAGAGCAGTGTTCCATACTTCCTACACACGCATCAGCATTGAACCTACAGCTTCCAAGTAAGAATACCTCTAATTTATGCTCCTTGTTTTGGTTATTACAGTTCATGTTTATATGCCTACTGCTTGTTAGTATGTGATAGTTTTAAACGTGATATCAGTAGTTATATAACTGTGATTACCGTAGTTATGTTATGTTCTCTATTTCTTTAGAAATGGCACGAGGACGCCCAGCTAGAAGGGCACTAGCCACTGAGCCCCAGCAAGAGGCAGGCAATTCAGTGCCTCCTCCAGACCTTACAGCATTAGTGGCTCAGTTACAGCGACAGGAAATAGCCACCTTAAAGGCTAATCAGAGTACCCCACGGTCACCCCGGAACCGACGACTCCGAAGTCTTAGAGGTTCCACCACCAGCCCCCAGCAGGTGAGCCAAGAAAGGAAGCCTATCCGATCCAGTGGCGGAGTCAAGCCGGAGAACTTCTCGGGCACTAGTGAACCTTGGGATGCACAAGCCTGGTTCAAAAAGTAGGATGGAGCTTCGGACTGGCCAAAACACGAGAAGGTGAAGTGTGCCTCCTTCTGAAGACGCACGCATGTGGTGGGAAAGAATCAGAACGAAGCGCCCAGTAAACCAGATGTTATGGGCTGACTTCGAGAAGGAGTTCTTCGAGGAGTTCTTTCACATACGGGTCACAAACCACCACTACGACGAGTTCACTGAATTTCGTCAGGGCAACCTTTCAGTTGAGGAAGCCGTGAAGAAATTCAACAGGTTGGCTCGTCTATGCCCAGAGCTAGTCAGCACAGAGAAGGAACGAATCCGGTTGATGCTCAAGATGCTAAGGCCAGAGATAGCCGTGAATGTGGCTGGTGGCATACATAGGCCACAAACCACAGAGGAGTTAGTGAGCAGTGCATTGACCACAGAGCATTACCAGAACATCATAAAGCAGCAGAAACAAGTCTTCTCAGAGTCCAAAGGCCAAGGAAACTCTCACACTCAGAAACAGCAAGGCCACAGCTCTAACTGGAAAGGGAACTCCAACAGCAAGCGCAAATCAGGGAGTGACCAAAAAGGAGGACCATCTAGCAAGCGACCCAGTTATCCAAAGTGTGCTACTTGTGGGAAATTCCATCCAGGGGTTTGTCGCAAGGGCACACGAGGATGCTTTGAATGTGGGCAAGAAGGGCACATGGCCAAGAAGTGCCCGAACAAGACCGGTCTTCCTCAGCCACAGCAGATGCAGTATGCAGGCCAGCCAGCTCAGCTATATCAGATGCAGGCCGCTCTAGAAGGTCCACTTATCAGCCAGGGCAGATTAGAAGCCCCTCCAGCTACGGCGAATGCGAGAATCTACTCACTCACCAGAGAGGACGTAGCCAATGCCTCGACAGTGGTCACAGGTCATATTAGCATTTTTCAGTATAGTGCTACTGTTCTATTTGATACTGGGGCAACCCATTCATATATAGCCAGGGTGTTCTCCGAAAAATTAGAAATACCCTCAGAAGTACTCAGTGGTCAGTTTTTGACGGCACTACCTTCAGGAGAGATCATGGCATCCACGCACTGGCTCAGAGCAGTGCCGGTCATTATAGCAGACAGGGAACTCTTTTGTGATCTGATCCTGCTAGAAATGACTGACTACGACGTCATCCTTGGAATGGACTTCCTGATCAGATACGGTGCTTCCATAGAGTGCCGTAAACAGAAAGTCGTATTCCAACCCGAAGCAAAAACACAGTTCAAGTACATCGGAGAACCAAAGAGAAAAGCCAGAAAATTTCTCTCAGCTATGAAGGCACAGAAGTTGATGGATTCGGGTTGTACGGGGTACCTAGCACATGTAGTCAATACCAGCCAGGACAAGGACCAACAGCTAGCAGGGGTCCGAGTTGTATGTGACTACCCAGCAGTCTTCCCTGAGGAGTTACCAGGCCTAGCACCAGTCAGGGAGATTGAATTTGAGATAGAGCTCTTCCCCGGCACCAATCCTATTTCCAAAGTGCCATATCGCATGGCTCCAGCGGAACTGAAAGAACTTCAGGAGCAACTACAGGGGCTGCTTGACAAGGGCTTCATACACCCTAGTCACTCACCATGGGGAGCGCCTTTACTGTTCGTGAAGAAGAAGGATGGGAGCATGCGGCTATGCATAGACTACAGGGCACTGAATCAGGTCACAATCAAAAACAGGTATCCCCTTCCCAGAATCGATGACCTGTTCGACCAGCTGAAGGGAGCAGCAGTGTTCTCTAAGATAGATCTCAGGTCAGGTTATCACCAGGTGAAGGTTAAAGAAGGGGATATACCCAAGACAGCATTCAGAACCAGATACGGGCACTACGAGTTCGTGGTCATGCCCTTTGGCGTGACCAATGCTCCAACTACATTCATGGATCTCATGAACAGAGTATTCAGGGAGTATTTAGATAAGTTTGTTATTGTGTTTATCGATGACATTCTTATCTACTCAGGAACTCAGGAAGAACATGCAGAGCACCTGAAGACAGTACTACAGACACTTCAGCAGAATCAACTATATGCCAAGTTCACGAAATGCGAATTCTGGCTTGTTCAGGTGTCTTTCCTAGGCCACATCATCTCAAAGGATGGTGTCATAGTAGACCCCAGCAAAATAGAAGCAGTAAGTAACTGGAAAAGACCGAGGAACGCCAGTGAAATCAGAAGCTTTCTGGGATTAGCAGGTTATTACAGAAAGTTCGTAGAGGACTTCTCCAGGATAGCCTCCCCACTGACAGCTCTTACCAGAAAGAACAGGAAATTTCAGTGGACAGAGGACTGTGAGAACAGCTTCAGCGAGCTAAAAAGGAGATTGACCAGTGCTCCCATTTTGGCTCTACCAGACAACACCAGCAGCTTTGACATCTATAGTGATGCCTCTAAGTTGGGACTAGGAGCAGTACTGATGCAAAACGGCAAGGTGATCGCCTATGCCTCCAGACAACTCAAGGATTATGAGAAGAATTACCCTACTCATGACCTTGAGCTTGCAGCAGTAGTGTTCGCTCTCAAAATTTGGAGACATTACTTATATGGAGTTCAGTGCATAGTGTATACAGATCATCAGAGTCTGAAGTACTTCTTCACTCAGAAGGATCTGAACATGCGACAACGCAGATGGCTTGAGCTGGTCAAAGACTACGATATAGACATCCTCTACCATCCAGGGAAAGCCAATAAGGTAGCCGACGCACTTAGCAGAAAATCCAGTGCTACCTTATTATCTCTTACAGTCATGTCACCGCCCCTACAGAAGGAGATCATAGATTTCGGTCTCGAACTCATCGTTGGACAGCTCTCTACTATGACCTTAGAGTCTACCTTGCTTGGTGATATTCAGTCAGCTCAGGAGCAGGACCCTGAAATTCAGAAAATCAAGCAAGGGCTAGCAGAATCAGAAAGTAGAGAATTCAGAGTGTCTGATAGCGGGGTGTTGTATTTTGGCGACAGACTCTGTGTTCCAGATCAGGAGGAGCTACGGAGACAGATTTTAGATGAGGCTCACAAGACTCCCTATGCTATGCATCCAGGTTCCACTAAAATGTATCAAGACCTGAAGAACCAATTTTGGTGGCCCGGGATGAAGCGAGACATCGCCAGATATGTTAGCATCTGCCTCACCTGTCAGAGGGTCAAGGCAGAACATTAGCGACCAGGAGGAGTTTTGCAGCCTATACAGATTCCAGAATGGAAGTGGGAGGATATCTCAATGGATTTCATAGTGGGACTGCCCAGAACCACGAATGGTTTTGACGTCATCTGGGTAATAGTCGACAGGTTGACTAAATCAGCCCACTTCTTAGCTATCAAGATATCCTACTCCATGGAGAAGCTAGCTCAGTTGTATCTCCAGGAGATCGTCAGACTTCATGGAGTCCCACGTACCATTATCTCAGACAGAGAAAGCAGATTTACATCACACTTCTGGGAGTGTGTACAGTCAGCATTGGGCACGAAGTTAAAGTTCAGCACAGCATTCCATCCGCAGACAGATGGTCGGACGAGTAAACCGGTACTCGAAGATATGCTCGGCGTGTGCCCTAGACTTTAAGGAAGTTGGTGCAAATATCCGAGTTTAGCAGAATTTGCATACAACAACTATCGAGCCACTATCGGCATGGCACCACGAGGCTCTCTATGGGCGGAGGTGTAGATCTCCAATCTGTTGGTATGAGAGTGGTGAGCAGAAGGAACTAGAGCTTGAGACGGATCTAGTCGCAGATACCACAGCAGCAGCAGATCCGCAGAGGATAGAGGCATTTCAGGCCGAAGAGCTATCTTGTCTGTGGCCACCCTTAGAGTTTTCTTGGGGATTCGGTGTTCCTCGAGTGGCTCCCATGAAGGAGTAATGCGTTTGGGAAGAAGGGCAGCTAAGTCCCGATATGTGGGACCATATCTTATTAGCGAAGAGTGGGCAAGGTAGCATATGAGATAGAGCTACCCAGGAAAGTAGTCCACAACGTATTTCATGTCTCTATCTTTGAAGAAGCATACCCAGATGCCACCAGGTGATCAGTACAGATCCGCGAAGACCTCGGCTATGATAGTCGGCCTATTCGGATAATAGACCGAGCGGTTAAGAAATTACGAACAAGGAAGTACCATTAGTCAAAGTCATTTGGCACGGTCACCACAGAAGAGGCAACTTGGGAGAAAGAAGCAGAAGTACCCAGAATTGTTCTAAGTTCGAGGACGACCTTTTTATAAGGTATGGGGGATTGTAACGCCCGAAAATTCTCGAAACTGCATTATAAATATTCTATGATTTTTCTGGAATTTTTAGATATTTTTCCAGAATTTTCCGAGTAGCGGAAGCAACAAAAATAATTAGAACCGCAAAATAGCTTAGGCGGGAATCGAACCCGAGACCTATGGCTTAGGGATAATGTTGGGAACCAGTTGAACCCAGCAGGGCCGTGCTGAAAGGAAAGGGGACCAATTATATTTATAATTGGGTTGGCCGAATTAGTTACTTAGTATAAATAGGAAGGTTAAGTTGGGGGTTGGTTTATTTTGAGAACTTGGTTCGGCAACATCAAATTTCACCGTGACCTATCCCTCTCCCAAAAACCTTCACCACCGCCCACTCCTCTTCTTCCTCCTCTCTCGGCGCCCAAGCCCCAAGGGCTCTCGGATCACCTTCCGGCGACGACTCCAACACGAAAGAAGTTCTTCTCCGCGAGAGGAACGCAAAGACGTGAGCGGATCGTCGAGAAGGTCATCTCCCCCGGAATTCGAGCGAATAGAATCATAAGAAATTACGAACAGGAGGTAAGAAACCCCTCACCTGCAGTATAATAGCTACCATTTGATGTTCTGTGCATTAGTTTAGTTTTATGCGTATGTTTTCGACACGTAGTGTGTATTTAACCCTCCTCGCGGGTTTAGGGATTTAGTGAGTACCTTTAGATGGGTCGGACACGTCTTTTCTCCTTCAGTTGGAGGTTTAGATGTTGTTGGGTGCCTAAAGGTAGTCTCCCTAATAGAGAGGGGAGTTAAAGCACGCTAGGTGTTCGATTAAATAACCAGCTTAGAAAAGAATGTACCTTAGGCATTTTTATTAGCACAGTTGAATGCATTAGAAGCATCTAAATTAGTAAATCAGTTTATTCTAGCTTATATGGGACTACGGTCCAATGGGTGGGCTCCCACAGTCGCCTCTAGGTTCAGACAACCTAGCTCTAGGTTCAGATAACCTAGAAACAGCAATTTAGAACAGTTTAGCTATACTCAGTATTTTACTTTTCAGTTGGCAATGTACTGGATTAGATATCCATTGGGCTGGGCTCCCATAGTCGGTCCCTAGGTTTAGATAACCTAGTAGCTCTACTAAATTCGGGACTTGCAACCCTGGGTCTAGTTAGAGATGCACGCATAGCACGTACAGTTGCCGGGTCCATCAGCAGCATGTTTAGTATTTTCACTTATTATATGTATAGCTTTGCAAATTCACAATCAGTTATGTGAGATCAGCTTAGTTTCGGTTTCAGCTTTAGTTCAGCTCTTCCTTGTTGATACATTATGATAGCTTATGTTCAGCTCTTGATTGTTATGCTTGTATGATCACATGCCATGCCATGTTTAGCCTAGTCAGTATATTTCAAATAGCATGTTTTAAAAACCATATCTGCATCGTATGCATGTTTTTGTGAGGTAGATGGTTTCTTACTAAGCTTTTTAGCTTACAGATGCTACTTTTCTTATACTGCAGATACAGGTAAAAGAAAAGTGGACTAGTGGAGGTTGGAGGGCAATGCAAATCAAGATGTGTGTGGAAGGAACTGGAATAAAGATCCTAGGGATCCAGCAAATTCAATTAAACATATGAACTTTAGTATTTCTATTACTCTTGGTTTTAGCATGTTAAACGCCATGAGCTAACGAACCATGCTTTAGATTATGCTTAGAATGTTAAATATATGATGTTAGAATGTTAGTTGTCATTGTTAGAGTGTTTCCTAGCCATTTTAGAACTTATAATGTGATTGAGGCACGAAACAGTGTTGAAATCAGAGCTTAGCTGCGAAATCAGAAACTCGAATCGATCAGCTGATCGATTCGGGGGTCCTCAATCGATCGGTTGATCGATTGGGCAATCTGTTCCGCGAACAGTAGGCTTCTGGATCGATCAGCCGATCGATCCAGCAATTTCTGTCGCGAACAGAAGGTTCTAGGATCGATCACTGGATCGATTAGCCTGCCTGGATCGATCAGCTGATCGATCCAGATAATCGTCCCGAGCACAGTAGCGTGCTGGATCGATCACTGGATCGATCCTACATTCCGATCAATCCGTGGATCGATTGGGAGGTCTGATAACAGCCGGGAAACATATATTTCAGTTCTTTGACCATAGGGGATGTAGTATATGTTAGGTATACCTTAGATTACATCCACCAGTACATGTAGAACTAAGAATAGTTATCAGTTAGCGACTAAAATTCAAATTAGATTAGTTTTCCGCACAGTTAGCTCAGCATAACTGTAGCGATCGGCCTTACAGTCTAGTAGTAGAAGGCGGGTCGTTACAGTTGGACCGCGTTGTGTTTTGATGTGATCAATCAAGTTGGTTAGGTCCTGCTTTGTGTTTGATCCCTGTGTCTGAGTGTGCAGGAGCTTAGGAGCGCAGGAAGTCGAGCGGAAGACGCAGCTAGCGAGAAGGACGACACGGGAAGGGAGCCGACGGGCTTGGTGCGTCCGAAGGACGAAAGATCTGCGAAAAAGTACACCGGTGGGCGAGAAGAACGTGCACAGCGTTCGAGGGACGTTAAGCCAGGGAGGAAGCTGAAACACCCAAGTTATCGAAGCATCGGAAGCTGAAATAAAGTCAAAAGCAGCTAAAGAGCGAGTTGTAGGCGCCTTAAAGGAAGTGCTGGAGGTGCCTGCGCAGTCCTCCACCTTGGAGGCGCCTTCAACAAGTGTTAAAGGCGCCTTCAACAATGGAGGCACCTTCAACACTGTTGAAGGCGCCTCCAAGCTGGTCAAACTGACCGTTCGAGCACAGGATAGAATTCTATCCACTCACTGAGTTGGAGGCGCCTTGAACCTTATTGGAGGCGCCTTGGACCCTCGGGATAGACTTTCCAGGAGCTATCTAAAGACCCCTGGAGCTAGGAAATAGGCAAAAACTCAGTATTCAACTCTGTAATCAATTTCTAGCAGCTTGTGAGTTTTCTCAATGTGTAAAAAGGCTTCTCCGCCTACAGTAAAGGATACTTTCTTAGTGCGCGCTTTTCATCGCCCTGGATTAACAACCTTTTTGGTTGTAACCAGGTTAGGGGTGAGCAAAAATTCGGAAAAACTGAATTAACCGAACCGAACCAACCGAATTTAGAAATTCGGTTCGGTTAATTCGGTTTTCGATTTTTTTTTTTAAAATTCGGTTTGATTTTTGATTAATTCGGTTTAGTTTCGGTTTTGAATTTTGTAATTCGGTTAAATCGAATAAGAATATTATTTTAATTAATTTTTATTTTAAAATGTAATTAATTAAATAAAATCTTTTTTTTAAAGGTAAAACCGAATAGGGTTTTAAAATTCGGTCAATTCGGTCGAAAACCGAATTAACCGATATCTTATCGGTTCGGTCGGTTCAGTTTCATAGGGAAATTCGGTCGGTTCAATTGGTTGAAAAGAAATTCAGTTTATTCGGTTTTCGGTCTATTCAGTTCGGTCGGTTCGATTTTGACCGAATGCTTACCCCTAAACCAGGTTAACTCCCGAGTCTCTAGTTTATTTCTGTTTCCTTTTTGTTTTATTGTTATTATAGTTGCTTTTATTTTGAGTTGAAAATTTCGATGAGGGTATACTTTATTTTTTTTTCAGACAATTCACCCCCCTCTTGCCGACCTCCGCTGCACCTACAATTGGTATTAGAGCTAGGTTGCCTCAGAAGGACTAACCGCCGACTGAAGCACAACGATTAAGACGATGGCCAGAGCGAATATTCATCCCCCGAAGTTCAACGGAGAATTTGTGACATGGAAACGCCAGATGGAGGTATTTTTTAAAACCGACTTCGATATCTTACTAACTATAAAATATGGTTTTGAAGTTCCGAAAGACAAAGAAGAGCATCAGTGGACTAAGAAGGAGCAAGTCGAGTTTGTCGCCAACAGAAAGGCAGAATTCCACCTGCTTAGCGTGCTACCACCACAAGAGGTAAGTCGGATCGGAAGTTACGACTCCGCGAAAGATCTCTGGGAAAAATTCCTGGAACTTCACGAAGGTACCTCGGAAGTGAAGCTGGCAAGGTGCGACATCCTCCGGACCCAGTTAACGAACCTTCGGATGAACAACGGCGAGAAGGTAGCGCAACTCCAAGCAAGGATTAAGGAGCTAATAACTCAACTAAGCAATCTTGGAGAAGAAGTAACGAACCGGGACTCGATCCGGTATGCGCTCAACACCTTCCCCAGAACTCCAGAGTGGGCCTCCTTAGTAGATGCGTACTATATTTCTAAGGACTTCAAGATAAGTACTTTAGAAAATTTGTTTCTACTTTTGAACTTCATGAATCTCGAGTTGCAGAGCCCAATGGAGTAGAGAAGACAAGTCAGAACATTGCCTTAAAGGCAAGAATAAACGGTTCCGACTCTGAAGCCTCGATCGACGAATCTGAAGCTGCATTAATGGTAAGACGATTTAATAAGTTTTTAAAATCTAACAAATTTAGATCGCAGTCGAGTAAACATCATTAAAAGAAAAGGGCAGTCTGTTGCTACAATTGCAACGAAGAAGGGCACATCAAGGATGACTGCCTGAAATTGAAGTTCAAGCAGAAAGAAAAGGAAAAGGTAAAGTACAAGAAGCCAGAATCCTCCAAGCACAAGAACTTGAAGGCCACTTGGTCAGATTCGTCTTCTTCAGAGTCATACGTCGAAGAATTCTCGGGGTTAGCGTTGATGGCAAACCATCAGCTGGAAGAAGAGTCAAGCTCATAAATGAGCATAGATGAAGGGGGAGGAACATCATCAGAAGAAAGTAGCGATGAAGGGGGAGCATCACCAAGTCAGGTAAGTAAGGTACGCGCTCTAACCTCTACTCAGTCGTTTAAATTTATCAAATCTCTTTCAAAAGATTTATTTAAATTAGAAAAAGAGAATGCCGACTTAAATAGAAACTTAGATAAATTGAAATCAGAAAATGATAACTTAAAATTAGAAATTGAAAAATTGAAATCCGATGCATGTTTAAAAATAAATATTTTTCAGAAAAAAAATTTAAGATTTATGAAAAATTAAACTGGTATGTTAAACATCATCAAGGTCAACTTAGGAAAATTCCTAAAATTTATGTACCCCCCAGATTCTTGATTAATCCTGTAGGAAGGAATCTTTATTGGGTTCCGAAATCTGTACTAAATTAATTTTATTTTAATTAAGGCTTTCAGAAGAAAAATTAAACGTTAAAATTTTTTTATGAAGTTTTGTCTAAGGAAGTGGTTGTTGCTCCAATAACCAAGAAGGACTAGTACCTCACTATGACCTGGAAGATGAAATATTGAAATAAAATGTTTAATTAATTTTCTAAAAAAAGCATTAAACTAGAATTAAATAATGTTTTGAAAGTTTTTCAAACATTTTTTGAAAAATTCTAAAAATTCAGTTTACTTAGAATTTTTTTTTTGAAAATTCTAAAAAATAATTTTGACTTAGAAATTACTTTGAATAATTCCAAAAAAAAATCAATTTGTTTAGAAATTTTTTTTGGAAAATTCTAAAAATTAATCTTGACTTAGAAATAATTTTCAGAAAATTCTCAAAATTCAGTTTACTTAGAATTTTTTTTTTGAAAAATTCTAAAAATTAATTTTGACTTAGAAATTATTTTAAAAATTCTAAAAATTTAGTTTTAGAAATTATTTAAAATTTCTAAAAATTTAGTTTACTTAGAAATTTTTTTGGAAAACTCTAAAAATTTCATTTCTGCTTAGATATTTTTTTTTGAAAAATTCATCTTGCTTAGAAATTTTTCTAACTTAAAATTTGCTAAATATATTTTTTTAAAATCATATTCTCTTATTATTACCCCGTTTTTGCTGTAATCAAAGGGGGAGAGAAAAGTACAAGTTTAGGGGGAGAGAATTTTTTTTAATTTAAAAATATTTTTAAAAAATTCTGCTTAACTCTTAATTGAGTAGTTGCAATTTTATTTATTGCAAACTTATACTTAACATGTTAGTTTAGTAATTTTATTTAAAAAATTACTACTTGTCTATTTTAACCCTAACTTGAACTTGGGTTGATGCACATCAAAAAGGGAGAGATTGTTGGACCCCGTTGTGTTTTGATGTGATCAACCAAGTTGGTTAGGTCCTGCTTTATGTTTGATCCCTGTGTCTGAGTGTGCAGGAGTTTAGGAGCGCAGGAAATCGAGCAGAAGACGTAGCTAGCGAGAAGGACAGTACGGGAAGGGAGCCGACGGGCTCGATGCGTCCGAAGGACGAGAGAGCTGCGGAAGAGTATACCGATGGGCGAGAAGAACGTGCGCGACGTTCGAGGGATGTTAAGTCGGGGAGGAAGATTGCTCGAGGGAAAGGTCGAGAATTGGGTTCGGGTGAGTCATATTCCGGTTGGCCGCAATCACCCAAGTTATCGCAGCATCGGAAGCTGAAACAAAGTCAAAAGGGGCTAAAGAGCGAGCTGTAGGCACCTTAAAGGAAGTGTTGGAGGCGCTTGCGCAGTCCTCCACCTTGGAGGCGCCTTCAACAAGTGTTGAAGGCGCCTTCAACAATGGAGGCGCCTTCAACACTGTTGGAGGTGCCTCCAAGCTGGTCAAACTGACTGTTCGAGTATAGGATAGAATTCTATCCACTCACTGAGTTGGAGGCGCGTTGGACCCTCGGGATAGACTTTCCAAGAGCTATATAAAGGCCCCTGGAGCTAGGAAATAGGCAACAACTCAGTATTCAACTCTGTAATCAATTCCTAGCAGCTTATGAGCTTTCTCAGTGTGTAAAAAGGCTTCTCCGCCCACAGTAAATGAGACTTTCTTAGTACACGCTTTTCATCGCCCTGAATTAACAACCTTCTTGGTTGTAACCAGGTTAACTCCCAATTCTCTGGTTTATTTCTGTTTCCTTTTTGTTTTATTGTTATTATAGTTGCTTTTATTTTGAGTTGAAAATTCCGAGGAGGGTATACTTTCAGGCAATTCACCCCCCTCTTGCCGGCCTCCGCTGCACCTACAGAAAGACCTAGTGAGTGAAGCTAGGTAATTGGAAAATCTTAGTAGGTGAAGCTAGGTGAAAGTCCTGGTGAGTGAAGCCAGACAGGTAAAAGTCCTGTTGAGTGAAGCCGGGCAGTGGGAAAATCCTGGTGAGTGAAGGCAGGTGAAAACCCTAGTGAGTGAAGATAGGTAAAAGTTCTAATGAGTAAAGTCAGACAGATAAGAAGTCCTAGTGAGTGAAGCTAGGCAGATAGAAAGACCTGGTGAGTGAAGCCAGGCATATGGAAATCCAGGTGGGTCAAGGTTGACCGGACACCTGGTATTGAGAAGTCCAAGTAGGTCAAAGGATTGACCAGGCACAAGGAAATCCAGATGGATTAAGGGTGACCGGACATCTGGTGGAAGGAAGTCCAAGTGCATAATGGAGGACCGGACATTTGGCGCGAGACGGTAAATCTAAGTGGGTCAAGGAGAATCACACTTGGTGATCAAAAGTCCAACGAGAAGTTGGCAAAGAAAAAGTCCTGATGGGTCAAAAGTTGACCGAACACTTAACGGTCGTAAGTCCAATGGGGAGTTGGCATGGAACTAGGAAGTTTGGACGTAGTAAACTTCTGAAGGCCATAACTTTTGACTCGGATATTGAAATGAGGTGATCTCATATGCAAAATGAAGCTGGTTTCAAGCTCTACATTTTTCTACTTGCCAATCAATTGGCCAATCGATTGGGGGATTCAATCGATCAGCCAATCGATTGGTTGACACGATTTTATGTAAAAACCTTCTTGATCGATTGGGTAATTGATCAAAACTTCCCCAATTGATTGGTCAATTGATTGGGAGAGTTTCTGAGCAAACAGTGGGCTTCTGAATTGATCAGTTGATCAATTGAAATCTCTAATCAATTATTCGATCGATTGGGAAGATGGAAATCATGTGATAGAGGTTGAATCGATCGGGCAATCGATTCAGGTGTTTTCTAGAGAGCATAGAGGCGCTCTAAATTGATTAGCCGATCGATTCAAAGCCTCCCCAATCGGTTAAGAGTCATTCAATCGATTGGGATCTGACCGTTGCGCAAGTTATAGCCGTTGACGAGCGTCTTCTTCACCATTCCTCTCCAGCGACCACAGTGCGATTTTAGCGGCAATCTCAACGAGCTTCTCCACACTTTAACAGCTAGTTCTTGAAGGCTCTTGGAGACAAGTGTAGTCACCCTTCCAAGGTTCAAGAGGTAACAACAAGCAATAAGTAAACAAGAAGAAAGAGTTTTCACTCGTATCTTTTGTATTTTCTTCTTGTGGGTGTTGTATATTATTGTGTGAGTTTGTACGAGGCTTCTCTGCCTCCGGTTGTGACCGAGAAGGAGTGTTTTTATTAGTGGAGAGTGTGTTATGTATGGATCCTTGGATTAGTCACCTCTTCTTGAGGTGGATACCAAGTAAATCCTTTGTGTTAGCGTTGTAAGTTTGCTTCAAGTTCATTCCGCTACATATCATCAACAAGAAGCAAGCAACGAGACGCGCGACAAGCTATTCACCCCCCTCTAGCACCCAAAGGAGCCTAACAATATCCACTCGACCACTCCCGTCTTGTGTAATGTCATTCCTTGTGCCAGATGGGTGGTCCGAGCGGCTCACTTTCACCACTGACCAACTCATGATGCCCCAACTGGGATAATTGTGAGCCCGCTCAGCCACTTCTTTACCGACCGGGATAATTGTGAGCTTAGCGTTGACTGCCTTAACTTTGACCAACACCGTGTCAATTGACCCATGACAGGTGGGCTCTCC
This sequence comes from Zingiber officinale, assembly GCF_018446385.1. Taxonomy (NCBI): domain Eukaryota; kingdom Viridiplantae; phylum Streptophyta; class Magnoliopsida; order Zingiberales; family Zingiberaceae; genus Zingiber; species Zingiber officinale. Next base: position 133,959,098 of record NC_055995.1, read on the forward strand.
CTTATCACCGCATCACAAGCCTCCCCATCAAGTCTAGTCAAAGGAGGCTGCAAGTCCGACTGACTGGATATGCTGTGTCTTCGGTGTCTCTATCTCTGAATCCCAATCTGCCCAAATACTATAATATCCGATCGGACTATGCTAGGTGACCAACAAGCCGACGCCACTCAGCCGCATTTTGCCGTTGTCTAGTTCAGTCCAGTGACGCGCCCCTTGTGACGATCAGACTCGTTATGTGTGCCGATCGGGGAGATGAGCAACAACACTTCACAAATTATCTTCCATTATGCATTTCCTAGGGCGAGTCCGACCAAGACTGACGTCAGCCAAATTTCTTGAAGATTATGCAAATCCTCGCTGATTATGGGCAAGCACGCGACCATACACTTTTCATTAAACGCATAAAATGCTATCAAGTGATCGCAAGACATGTGTCCCCCACTGTCGCCGCATGCTCGATGATAGGCGAAAATTTGCATGTGACGAGACATGCACCTTTTCAAAATCAACGATAGGATCCGCATCTAGGTTTTCGTAACCTTAAATCAAACGATTGAGATCGATCAACTATGAGATTTATAAACATCACCTGCTTCATCTTCTTCACTTTGCGTCATCGTCTTCGTCTGTGAGCATCTTGGCGTCACTGCGCTTTGCTTCTTCGCCAATCTTTCTCCAGAGATCTCTGTGATCTCTCTAGTAAGTCATCATCTTCCTTCGATCGAAGTTGGTCATTGCTCGCAGTGTCCCCTTTTCTGAGTCACATTTCTTCACTATTTTCTAAGTTTTAGTTTCGATGGCCAGCTCTTCATAGCCTCTTGCCTCCGTCTCTAGGCTCTGGTATACATCCATTGAGTCCAGGTTCGACGGAGGCGATGTTGAAAGTTTGAGAGATGCTTTTTGAAATTCCTTCTAATTACCAAATTAGTCTTCCCTCGGCTTTCGACCGCCCGAACGAGCCACCTCCGAGTTTCGTTTGCTTTATGGACCAATTTACCGTCGGTCTGCGGTTCTTGATCCACCCCTTCTTTTCAACCAGTTGTAAATATTTTCGCATCTCTTTATATCAACTAGTATCGAACTCCTTTCGGCTTTTATGCGGGGTCATCGTTCTATTCTGCCTGCACGATATATCTCTTACTCCTCGGCTCTTTCATTATTTCTATTATCGCAAATTATCCGAGCCGGGGACTTTTTTTTCGAAGCCCGAGTGCGCCTTGTGTTCTTTGATAAGATGCCTTTCTCCAATAAACATTAGAAGGAATATTACTTTTTTGTTCGATTTCTCAAGTGGTTGGACTTCCCGACCAGATGGAAGGTAGAGGCGTCGAACCCTCCAGAGCTTAAGAAGTATAAGAGCTGCTCGGACTACCTTCACGCAACTTCCTGCTTGGTCGGTCAAAAATATCATATACATAAGTTAGTATTGAAAGGTGTCCTCTATATGTTCGGCCTGAACCTGATCTGCACAAGGCTTCCGTCCAGTCTAGATACTCTCTTTCTTGGACTAAATTTTGAATCTAACTGATTTCTTCCTTTCTTTTGCAGTCGACGTCATGTTGCGTGTGCGTCTGGCTGGTAAAGCCAAGCTTACAGACGTTGAGATTAATGCCATGGCTGTGGCCGAATTAGAGAGTCACGGGCTACAGCCGGTCGGTTCCCACGAGGATTCGCTCAACGAGGAGGAGGGAACTCAAGTGCTGGGAAAGCAACGTTGGGGAAGCAAGACGATTGTGAGTGATGCGGCGATTGCCACAGCAAATCTTCTGCCCGAACACCATCTATGGTTCTGATAGCAGTCGCTTCAGAATCGACTACCTCCGACCAGCCCCTTCAACACTGAAAAAGGCATTGAGCGGAGGGGTCTTCTCGCACTGCTACTTCTTCCCTATAAACCTCCCCCACTATCAGCTCACATCCTCCATTTGAGCAGGACAAAACTTTGCCACCCCTATCCACGTGGGGTGAGACCTCTCTTTTGGTTCTTGAGCAGGGCCTGGGAGAACTCCCGGCGTCGATGTCTTCCGATCGGATGCCATCGCTGTCCAAGCTGCCTCAAGGGATGATTTGCGCACTGCCTATCGCCTTCATACCTCCACCGGTGGCACAGGTGTCTTGTATCCGGCTAGCCTCCTCCCAGCCTGCCGGTTGGAGATCTTCTGCACCTTCTGGCTCGAACAGCCAGAGATCTATAACGACAATTATCCATTTGTTGACTGACGAATATCGCCATCCGGGCGACCCAGCGTCCCTCACCCCCGAACATCAAATAAGAATACAATGGCTGCTCGCATAGATATGGGTTGACGCACGAGCCCGCGTAGTGGTCGTATCTCCGGGGGAATTAACGAATAGCCACACCCAGATGTCTACTGGGGTATGTAAATGTCTCCGTCTCCTTCGTCCGCTCGGTTCGTATACTACTTAACGCTAAAAATTCTGCAGTATTGGGTGGAAAGCTTGGACATGTGCCAAAGGCTCGCTTACTTGGATGCCGAAGTCCAGCAACTCCATGCCTTAAGCGGTCAGTCATCTGCTTCACAAGTCCAACTTGAGCAGATGAACGCCGAGCTGGCTTAACTAAGAGCCGATTTGGCTAAGAGCGTCGAGCAGCTGGAGGTGGAGCAAGGAAAAAATGTCGAGCAGGCCACACAAATAGCTCGGCTTAATAAGCAGGCCAACACTTTTGAATCCAAAATCCATTGAGCCAACACCAAGAAACTCCGGACCATTGAAGATATGGAAATCAAGAATAAAGAGTTTCAGGTGTTGACCCAAAACTTGAAGGAGGCGGAAACTGCAACCCTTCATCTCACCCTTTTTTGCCTTCCTTGTCCTTGTTGTCCCCTTTCCTTCTCCTGCAAAGAGGCCACTTATCATAACTCATATCATACTCGATCCCCTCTTTTTGTGGTTCTGGAAGAGGTATTTTAGTGGATTACCTGTTGATAGGTCTGCGCGACCTGTGTAGGAGTCACCGAAGACTCTGAACCAAGTAAAAAATTGATTCATGTCTTTTACTTGCTTTTACTTTTCTATTTTTATTTGTATTTTCGCTGCACGTACTTTGATTTCAAAAAGAAAATAAAAGTTTTTGAAAGGCATACGATCCCCCCCCCCCCCCCCCCCCCTCTCTCACATGCGTCTCGATCCAACAGAATGTTTTCCTCTGGCAAATCCCCGAGAACATGTGAAGAGCTCTCTCCCATGAGGGGAGTTTTTGCTTCAACAGGAGGATGAGAAGTTGGAGTTCGGGGAGAGGAAGAGAGGTGCACTAGAGGAAGAGAGGTGCATTAGAGGAAGACTAGTGGAGATAGGATGGCCTCCTGATCTAGTGTGCACTAGTGGTCTAATAGGGATTTGTACACGAGAGGAGGGCTTGCTTGTTCGGTCGAGGAACCAGAAGGGCAACATCTTTTTCTTGAAATTATGAGAGAGCCATCGACTCTGCGGATGAAGTCAATACAGGCATCATGTCGATCAGCAGGAGATCATGATTCTCCTATTGGGCTTGGCGCCTCTATCGCCAATCAGGAAGTCCCCTCCATGGGGGCTGTAGCTGGAGCTAATGATGCTCTCTTCTTGGGGGTCACCTCGGTGAGGTCAACAATTCTTATTCGATGCGCTTCTAGTTCTATCGTCATAAGCTTCATCACTTTATTTAGAGATTCCCTAATCATCGTGTCCGCTACAAAAAATAACATACCTTCAGTTCAATATCAAAACTTGTGAAGATAAGAAATCTTACCAAATTAAGCAATGAGAAGAGTTGGTATGAGGCTAAGGCCAAATATGTGCAGAAGTCCTTTCTCAAGTAGGACATTGTTGCTGAATTGCAAACCGAGCAGCTTCTGGGACTCACTATGATAGTCTCGCTCCAAATGGTAGTCCTTTAAAGTCGACAATTCTTACTACTAGCAAGTTGTCCAAGAGATGGATCCATGAGGTTTAATAAAAAAAAAATAATTGGGGTTTTCATCCCTTATGGGATGAAAGGAGCTCGTTGATCAGACTAATCCCAGAATGGGAAGAAACAAAAAAAAAACTCTGTCCTCTATTTTCTTTGGGTAAAAAAAAATGAACAGATAGTGGAATGTGATACAAGCGAAAGAGAATCACAATCCCAGTTAAAATATGGAAGGAATTAGGACCAAGCTGTGATAACAAGATATGAAAATATCGTGACACTTATATGAAGAAAACATGGATAGGTAAATGTAGACCACTCAACATATGACTTCAGAAGATGGTTACAAAGTCTAGAGGAAGGTGATCTGGTTGATCATTACCATTCAGAAGCCTTAATAGATAATCAGCTGAGACTCCATAGGTCGTCCTTAGTCGGTCTAAAGATTCCTCAGTAAAACTCGAAGCAGTAGATCTATAATAGAGAGTGGAGGAAGATTCACTGGCCATGGAAGAAAGGAGGGGTTGTAAAAGTGGACTAAAATCACTTACTTTGTGGATAAGAGAACTTAAAGATGAAGAAGACGAAGAAGCGACGATGAGAGAAACAACAAGTGCATACAAGAGGAATCATTGGATCTCTATTGTTAAAAGGTGGAATCGTTGGATCTCTATTGTTAAAAGGTGGAACCGATTTTTCCATCGTAGGATTGAGAATATGGAACAAAAAAACTCAAGATAGTCATTACATGTTAAAAAATGCTTAGTTTTCTTAACCGTAAGACTCATCACATTAATGTGATACAACCTCGGAGGGCGCTGGTGCATTCTGGGTCTAAGAATCAAGGTGGATGATGTAAGCGGCGTGCTTAAAAGGAGTGGTTATATCAAAGGACATAATGACTAAGGCATTCTAGCATTTAATACATAATCTCTTGTAAATATATAATGGATTTTGCCATAGGACTTAAGCAGTCGAAGCAGATGGGGTTCTTTTGGTTACACCACAATCCAGTCAGTCAGACTTTTGTCTCCTTCGACTAAACTTGAAGAGGACACTTGTAATCCGAGAGGTGATTAGTAGGTGCAATATGGATAAGCGAGGATTGATAAGAACTATTGAAGTGGTTCCAAACAAAAAACTCTCGGGCCTCCCGACTTCACAGCCTCTCGGGCCTCCCGACTTCACAACCTTCCTGGCTTCTTGGGCCTCCCGGCTCCACAGCCTCTTGGCTTCTCGGGCCTCCCGGCTTCACAACCTCCTAGTCTCTCAGGCCTCATAGCTCCACGACCTCTCAAGCCTCTCGACTGCACAACCTCCTAGCCTCTAGGGCCTCTCGGCTCCATAGCCTCCTGATCTCTCAGGTCTCTCGGGTACACAACTTTCTTGGACCTCTTGGCTCTTAAATGATGCGGGATAAAGGATCATTTCAAGAAAAAAAACAACTATCACAAATCTCAAATTATTATGAAAAAAAATAACAAGGTGAATAAACGTTACATTATTTAAAAAATTAAATAATGACTACGGGAGAATTAGAAAAAAATCTATTAATCTCATATTATAGAAAAAATAGCAAGGCCAATAAATATTACAGTATTTAAGAAATTAAATAATAATAGCGTGGGAATTTGAACAGAAGAAAAAAATATACTCTCTATAAAAAAAAAAAATAATCCTTTCTAGCATCCAAGATATAGATATACATATCTGAGTATATCAAAATCCTAATAGTCATCTTTTTCGTTTTCTAAATTGAGTGTCCCAGTAACTATACCAAAAAATCTTCTGACCATTATTTTAATCCTTTTTTTTTCTTATGTATCTTCTTCTAAGTTTTCTTTCACATCATCATCTCCGTTGTTACTGGACGATTGATAATTAAATTGATAACGTAGACAACTAATCGATGAAACACATATCCACGTAGGATCACATGCAGTGGACGATCTAGCTAGAGACTCACCAATTTCCCACTGGAGTTTTATTATATGAGTGTTATTGTCTTGCTAAATGTGCTCCATGGGATAATAATACTCATCTAATTCAAGTAAACTTTACTCTCCCATTCATTGAAGTTGTTGAGTCTTTAGGCAACTTTAGGTTCATATAATTTTAACAAAGTTGTTATTTTGATAAAATTATTACATGAGTTAATACTTGTTTAATTTCATAAACAAGTTGAGCTTGTGTAAGTGTTTGTTTTTTTATTATTTTTGAATAGGTTCAAATTATGTCTTTATCTAACAAGTGTTATTATTGTGTCATTATGTATTTAAAAAATTTATCAATTTTTGCTAAAATATTATCGTATGATTTTGATTGTTTAGCTAAAAATGCCTAATAGGCCAAGCTCCTCAATACTCCCTAGGATATGTTGAATTAGTACATGCCTTTTTGTTTTAATTTTTAGCAAGGTTAAGTCCATCTAGTAAGTTTGTCAAAACTAAATGGATCCATATATATTAGTGGGCAAGTTCATGTTCAAATTATGTCTTTTTATTAATCCTCATCCCGGGGCCCTCCTAGACCATCTCACGTGATCCAAAAAAAGGTAAATCATAAGGTTTCACCTAACATAGTATCCCTTTGCATGGGTTCGTGTGTGACCCACAATGCATTTGGCATTAGGCATCGACCCCATAACTGTTGTAGTAATATCATGTCCAAGTATCAACTTGTGAGGTTAAAAAAATATTATTATTGAAGTAAAGGTAATATCACTTACCCTAAAGGGTTTAGTATCGTCGCTCCCATAATAAAATATAAGTTGATAAACCACTAGGGGAGTATTCTGCCCCTAGCACAATAGTCTTTTCTATAAGAGAGATCAGACACACAATAAAATATTATACACTTGCTGAAAATTAATCTTAAAATTTATTGAAGTAAATATTCATGAGATATCACGTCTCTCAACATGTAGGAAAAAAAATATTATTATTATTCTATAGGGTGAATTCATCAATTTCTACTTAAATTATATCATATATTAATAGTCCTGAGTATGTTGTTCATTCTCTAGGCAAACTATAAATATAATTAGTCGATCACAACCATGAAATGAAACAAATTATATATGATTAGTATAGAACTCATTAATTTGACCTTGGCAATATATATTGGAATAATGAGGAAATATCTTATGAGCTTATTGAGGATGATATAAGTAGGAAGATGACACTGAAGTTGAGAAAATATTTTTATATATTAAAATTTTATACCCATTTAAAATTTCAGATTTTATAGTATATTCTTTTTTAAAAAAAAAAATAGATAGCGAGTTAAGTTGTAGTTAGCCCCCAAAAAATGGATTTTCGGAAACGTGTTTTGAATTAAGTTGTTTTATTGTAGGTGTATGTATTTAACTTTATCATGAGATCGCACGAATATAACAAAAATAATTTTAGAAACATCTATTTTCAACCAAATTTAAAAAACAAATAAGAAACACAAAATAAATAAAATTAACATGAACAATCTTGACATGAATAAAATTCCTCATAAGTACGCTCAACAAACTTGTCCTTCATAAAAAATTAAACAATATGTTTATCAACTCATAGATATTCTAAACAAACTTGAAAATAAATACTTTGTCAAGTCGGCGAAGGAGCTACAATCAAGAAAGCATATATGAGAAGGGGTAGAGGGAATAGATGTTGCTTGTGTGTTGTTTGTGTCGAGATTATGTAAAATACATATACATATCTCCCAATCTTATATTTATGTGGGAGGCTTGAAGAGCTGTTTGACATTTTTTAAAAGATGCCTTAGTATAAAATCAAGACTGATTCAAGCAAGCAACTAGATAAAAAAAGAATGATTCAAGTAAAGGAACTAGATAAACAAATCCAAGCAAAGTTTTCATCTAGTGGAAGATCACAAAATAGTTATGACAAGGATACTAAAGTCAAAAACCTTCTGTAGTACTTTTAAACTTCACATTGCCATTAACTACTACTGCATGGACATCCAAGCAACTTAAGAAACTTCAAAACTAGTCGCTAAAAGGATGCAGGAAAGCAAAAACCCAACATAAAGATTCCAAATAGCAGCGCAGTTGGGCATTAATTAGCAGTCGACTGTTGCAGCTTCTAAGTTTTCAGTCTTTCCCGCATTCTGCAGTATATAATAAGAATGAAAGTATAAGAGAGTTTGAAACTCATGAGAAGACTTACTAGTTCAAAACAAGAATGTATTAGTAGATAGTAAATTGAACCTTTGTAGGTGATATAGATGATAGAAACTCTTTGTCTTCAGGAAACAACTGGAGATTTTTGGTCTTCAACAAGTAGTCCACTGCATCTTCCTCAAAGTCCAACAAGCAACCAAGCCTAATGAGCTCAGCAAGTGAAGCAATCTGGTCCGGCATTTCAAACAATAAGCCCTTTGCTATCACATCGGCAAAATTTGTTGCATATTCAATGTCGTGCCTCTTTCGCTTCGTTCCACCTTCATCTCTTTGTAAGAATAACTTCGCCTTATCTTTTTCCCAACGGAACATTCTAATAGCTTTTGAATCTAAAATTGTTCCAGAGGATAGTGTTAGCTTATAGCTAATTGTAACAGGTTCATCAATTTCCAAGACTTCTAAATCAAGTAAATATTTGACAAGACGATGCCTTTCATTAGCAAGTATATCAAGAGAAGTATCAGAAAGAAAAGCGAGCACAATCCTCAGAACTCCATTGTTTGACACCAGAGATCTTGGGTCGACTTTCCTAACACACGCAGTGGTCCTGAAAGATTCATCATTTTCTACAGCCTCAGAAATTGATTGAACACCAATGCTGCGATAGATCTTGTTCATATTTGCTCTAGAAAGTGCGGGAGTGGTAACTTGAGGATACCATACAAAGATTGTCCCAGAAACCTTGTCAAATAGTTCCTTCAGCAAGAGATCATCGGGAATAAATACATCTTGTTTGTTTGATAGAATGATCTCATCATTACTTTCAACTGGTAATTTTGATAAGCTTCCCAGCAGAAGTTTCTCGGTGTTTCTATTCCAGTGCTTCGCAATGAAGACCCAGAAAGCGGAGCATTGCTGCACAGTAAGGTGGTGTGCTGAAACTTCCCACGAGGACCAGAGCTTGCAGTAGTCATCGACGCATGGACTAAGCCGAACCCCAAACACCCTTGAAAAGAATTCAAGAAGCTTTGTGTCATAGTATTTATCCAAAATGAAGAGTTGGGAACCAAACAGGTCAAGCTTATCATGTAGTATGCAACTGTTGGAGCTCACCCATTCTCCACCACCCCGAGGGATCCAAATCCACTCTGAAGCTTCATTATCAGGCTCCCATTTATGTTGATTCAAGAACAGGTACACTCTCGAGATTGTAGTAATATCAGAGTGACACTTGATATGAAGTGCCAGTAACAGGCATGCTTGAGTGGCATCCACAGATACACCAATATCTTTAAGCTCCCTTTTATAAGATGAAAATTCAGAACCATAGAAAATGTCATCAACAAAAGGACCGTCATTCCTTTGCAAATTCCACTTAGGATCAAAGAGAATGGTCTCTTCTGGAGTTCTGTAGCCAAGAACTGTTTTTATCCATTTACTTTTCATCTTTTTCTTGAACTCCTTTGGAAGAGTTTCCTTCAGATTGCGAATGCACTGCAGCAAGGATGTAATGCTAACTGCATTAATGACAAAAGGATCTCTGGGAAGGTTGATGCTATCTATGACAAATTTAGCTCCCTCTTTGAATTCAACTACAACACCAAAGGCCTGGAGCTCATTTTTGAAACCATTGATCTCATTGGAATAACCATAGAAAGCAGAATTGCCATCGATAAATGGAAGATTTGTTATAGCTGAGATAGGCTCCCACTCTGGACTAAATAAGATTGAAGCTTTTGGAGATCTGAATCCAAGATTAGTGTGCAACCATTCTTTCTCAAAGGAGAAATGGAAAAGATCATGCGTCAATGTAATTTCCTTTTTTACAAACTGCCTATAACATGACAACAGTGCCAGAACATTTTTGTTTGTGATCAATGTTTTCTTTAAAAGAAGATTCAGTTGAAGAGCAATAGCTTTTGCGAAGTCATCGATGGTTACTGCTACTCCAACTTTCTTTAGCTCTGACTGATATGACCTGATTCTACCACCATACATTGTCTCATCTATTATCGGAATGCCACTGACAACCTGAAGAAGGCATTCCCATTCTATGACAGCCAGAAAAGATTCACCAGGATTTTGATAGCCAAGCTGGGTCTTCAACCATTTAGTTTGTGATAACTTTCTGATGAGATCATCAGGAATGTTAGCATTTCGTATGCATTCAAGTATAAAAATGGCATCATCAACAGATACTGAGCTTGAAGGCATTTTGAAGTAATCAACCACAATCTGATAATTTTTGTTGAATCTAACTAAAACACCAAACAATTGCAACTCCGTCTTGTAATCAACAATCTGCTCGCCATAGAATGAAGTATCTATGAAAGGGAGATTACTGACATGTGATGCAAGTGTCCATTCTGAATCAAGTAATATGGATTCAGATGGAAATCTGAAACCAACAGATGTTTTTAGCCATCTTGCAGTTTTGGTGCTCTGAATTAGATAGTCAGGGGACAAGCTTACGTCTCCCAAATATCTGACCAAATTGAGCAACGAAAAGACTTTTGCTCGGGTTAACGTGGAATCAACTGTTGCAGTCCTGATATGGCTTCCAATATATTCTGATGCATCCGTAAAATCAAATCTGACTCCAATTTCTTTAAGTTCTTCAGTGTACTCTGTTATCTTTTCACCATAAAAATCTTTCAGGATTAATGGTATGTCAACAAGTGTTGATGCTACCTGAAGTAGTCTTCCCCAACCTGAGCTCGGCAAGAATGACTCAGAAGGTGGCTTGTAACCAATTGATGTCTTCAACCAGCTTCCAGTTTTGATGCTGCTAAAAAAGTTCTGCAGCCTATAATTAGTTCCACGAGATCTTATATTTCTAATCCATTCAAGTAATAAGAATGCATTGTCCGTTGTTAAAGGAGAATAAACAGTTTTGATAGCTGCATTTGGAGGATAAACTTGTGGAACATCAGAGGCCTTTCCATGTTGCTGTAGGAACTTCAAAATCTGTCCTTCACATGTAACATTTCCTGCAAAATTGGCAGTGGCCAAATACTCCCTGCTTAGTACAAAATATTTGTAAGCCCTCCAAGGATTTGAACCGATTAAGGTTATCCATTTGGCCATGCTGGCTGGCACGAGGACTTCTGTCTTTTCAAATATCACTTCGCCAGACTCATCTACTATTGGCAAATGAGAGAACAATGTCTGTAAGCACGATTCGCTAGCATAATTATACTTACGAGAATGATATAGAAAATGAGTGAAGGCTATGACAAGCTTGCTACTAGTTAGTGACTTGATCACAATTGACCCATAGTCATGAAGACTTAAACTCTGCAGCTTCACAGAATTCTTGAGCCAATCCATTACTCCTGATTTTGATGTTCTTAAAGACAATTGCAAGGTTTGTGGCATAAAATATAATTTCGAGACAGATATAAACTCCCGATTCCAGTTAATAAGCCATGTGATAATCTGATCATCACCGTTGGCAATACATAGATTCTGATAACCATTAGTTGCTTGTGATACACTTAACAAAGATAGGCCGCCAGTAGAATCAATAAACCTTAACAGAGGTATGTCCTTAAAACAAGAGTTCCATTTCTGAGCAATGAAGTGTAGAAGCTCTACATAAATATCATCAGGCATTCCCTTTGGAAGATTAGAACCCTGAATGAATGATGGATACCATGCTAGATCAACGTAGTCCACTCCCAGAAATCCTAGTACATTAGTATAGTCATCGTTATCCAAGTAGGCATTCACAATATGACTTCCATGTGAATGCAGGTTAAGTATATCAACCCCAAACTTCTGAGCTTTCATTAAAACACACCAAAATGCAGGAGCAAGCCTCTTAATTTCACTGGGCTTAAAGAACATCTTTTGAGAATTCTTTAATTCACATGGTATTATACGCTCGGCAACAAGTTTTTCTTTGATGGATTGTCTCACAGGATCTAGCACCTTGATATAAGATTCCTCCACTGGTATGAAATTGAACAAGAAGGGAATGGAAAATGAGGGTGCCTCATGTGCTCCTTTAATTAGTGTAGTGAAAGCATTCGTAAATGCAGAAGGTACACAGCTAAGAATTCCTTCATTCCATGGGCTATTTAGTTGTATCGACTCCCTTGAAGAAACTAGAAGGAAATCAGCCTGGATTATAAATGGGAAACCAGTCTCCATGTCAGTAGGAAGAAAGGAATACACGCCAGACATTCTCAGCCCACCACGATTCAGTCGTCTTCCAAAGGGAAAAGCCAGAGTAATCACCCATTCATCAACTTCAGCCCTCTTCTTTGAAATGCATTCCTGTTTTACAGGGAACCTTTGCTTCCACATGTAATAACAGCATTGTTCCTCATCACCCTTGTCGCCCTCTTGAGCAGTAAGATGTAGAGGGTATGATTCGGCATTCATGTTCCTTCTCGTTTGGCAATTGTCTTCACCAGATATTGAGATCTTGCAGCCAGTATTACACTTGGAGTTATCGCTATCTCCCCTCACAGATAGTTGCCTAATTTTAGAAAGAAAAAGAAGGACCTCAGGTTGTAAATTTGATAGTTGTTCCTTCACAACTGACTCTTTTTCAATCTTCAAAGGCAAGATTATAATAGTTGTAGGAAGGCTTTCCGAAGGACCATATAAATTTTGCAAATCAGAAAGGCTCGGATTCTCGTCAACCCACTCAGGCACAATGTAACCTAGATTGCAATCAGGTGATGGTTCCTCATTGAAGCATATTTGATACCCATTGCTGAAGATATAGGGCTTACTGGATATCAAAAAGACACTTTTGAATCCTATGCCTGCAAATTGTTAAGTAAATACTATTATAGTCGAACTCTAAACACTAATCATTTGAAAATAAATATGCTTATAAAGTAAATGTGAAATTGTATTGCAGATGCTCATCTATTTGAACCATGAAAATTATGATGTAACTTCACTGATTAGGACAAAGGTAATAATGATACCCTCCGAACTTGGACTTGACACAAGAAAATATATCTTTTAGTTAGCAAAATGATTGTCATGAAGTACCTATATGAATTTCCCGCAATTTTTAGATTCACTCAAGATTATTAAATCAATGGCATAACCTGACTTGATCTGTTGTGGATGTTTGACATGGAATAAATCTTTATCAAGGAATGTGGAAACAAAATAAATTAGACAATATTGAAATAGTTATTATTACATGATGAAAATGACCAATTTATATTCATAACATATATCAAAGTGTGTGGAGTGTCAACATGGCATGAAACTGATTTATGACGATTCCGTTCAACAACAAAAGCTCCAACGATAATATGTGGAACCTTAGTTTGCACAAATGGTGCATCAAGAAATAGCACATGACTTCAAGGGCATTGATAGTTTATACCAGATGCTTTGTTAAGGGATCACATGACTTGTAACTTTATGTTGAAGATACTCCTCTAGGATGATATAGGTATTTCACCCTACATTTCAAATAATAAGTTGTGTTGTGCAAGAAGTGATGCTTAATGTCTGGTTGTGTCTTACATGGTGAGGTTCAATATATAGTCACATAGAAATAAATGTTTTCACAAAAAAAAAAATTAACATTCAAATAGAACCAACAAAAAAGACTAAAAAGTGCAAACCTTTCTCTCCTATGTAGCCAAGGTGTCGTTTCCCTTTCTTGGTTGACTTACCAATCCTACAAATGGAATCGATATTCGACGGAGAGAAACCTATCTCATTGTTAAACAGAAGCAGTGTTGTTTTGGCTCCAGTCGCAGTGATATCCTTCGAAGTAATCAGAAACTCAAGGGATGGAGTGACGCCCTCTGCATACTTGTTGTCCTCTGCATTCTGCCGAATGCAAATTGATAAATGAAATAGGATTGAAAATGGTTAGTGGAGATGGCAATCCATAGCACAAACCAAGACCTAGAATCCGGAAAGAGTTAGTAGAAACTACAGTGACCTGAACAAGCTCCATGAGGAAGTGGACATCCTTGGAATAAAGCTCTTCGGAGAGGTAGAGGACGGCCTGATGGATGTCCTCAGCCAGGGGGTTCTTGTCATCTCGCCCAATGTAGTACCTCTCCCTCCGTATCCACTCGACATGCTCGCGAGGGGTGGAGTAAGCAGCAGCCATTAGAGCAAGAGCGAGTGCAACCGCAGCAGCACAGCCACAGGAAGAAGCAGAAGAGTGCAGGTGGCACGAAGCATTGGCAGCAAAAAAACAGGAGTAACTTAGCAGAGAAGTTAACTTGGAAGAGGTGAGAGACAATAAAGATTAAAGAGTTGCCTGTTTTCGATGGAGGAGGATCCGAAGAGTCGATATTGTTGATTAGGATGGAGATGACGCGTAAGTTTTGCTTTTCCCGTGTACTTTTGCTTTCGTTGAACTTGATGCTCTGCATCCACTGTCTTTATTCCTTTCTTTCGATTAATTCGCACGCAGTGCAGTGGACGATCTAGCTAGGGACTCATCAATTTTATACTGGAGTTTTATTATACCAGTGTTATTGTTTTTCTAATTGTGCTCCATGAGTATTATTATTGTTTTTCTAATTGTGCTCCATGGGCTAATAATACTCATCTAATTCAAAGAAACTTTCTTCTGCCATTCATACAAGTTGTTGAGTCTTTAGGCAAGTTTAGATTCATAACCTCCCCCGGGCTATTGGAGTAAAGGTCAAGTGATCATCTTAATGTTTCCAGGATGGTCCTATATTCTCTTAAAATGGATAAATCACGGAGGAGGTATTTATTTTAGCACAGTAATCTTTTATATAAGGGAGATCAGACATCAATAAAATATTTTACATCCATTGAGACTCCAAAATCTATTAGAGCAACCACTCATGTAGATTCCAATTGTATCAATCCATGGGGCTCCTTTCCTTGAGCTATGGTATCATGGTAAGAGGTGGGACGAGCTCACTAGATAATGAGCATTCAAATCTTACATTTAGGGAGTTTGAAAAACTTATGACGTTGAACTATCCGTCAAGACCTATCCACGCTCATCGATTTACATGATAACTGGTTGGTGTTGGACTCCGTGGTCGTTTTGATGTGATCAACCAAATTGGTTAGGTCCTGGTTTGTGTTTGATCCCTGTGTCTGAGTGTGCAGGAGCTTAGGAGCGCAGGAAGTCGAGCGGAAGACGCAGCTAGCTAGAAGGACGGCACGGGAAGTAAGCCGACGGGCTCGGTGCGTCCGAAGGACGAGAGAGCTGCAGAAGAATACATCGGTGGGTGAGAAGAACGTGCGCGGCGTTCGAGGGACGTTAAGTCAGGACGAAAGACTGCTCGAGGAGAAGGCCGGAAACTATGTTCGGCTGAGCTCTATTTCGATTGGCCGGAATCACTCAAAAGAACGGAACTTCGGAAGTTGAAGCAAAGAAGAAAACGAGCTAGAAAGTCAGCTCAAGGCGCCTTCATCATGGCTTGAAGGCGCCTTCAAGCTGAAGGCACCTTCAAGGCTTGATGAAGGCGCCTTCATCCTGGTCAAAATGACCGTTGTTGACCGGATAGAGTTTTATGCATTCACTCGACCTGAGGCGCCTTAGACCTTAGTTGGAGGCGCCTTAGACCTACGGGTTAGACTTTCCAGGGGCTATAAAAGGACCCCTGGACCTAGGAATTATTCATCAATTCAATCATCAACTCTGTATTCATTCCTGGCAACTAGTGAGCGCTCTAAGTGTGTAAAAAAGGCTTCTCCGCCTTCAGTGAAGGAGACTCTGCTAGTGCGATTTCCGACCACCTTGGATTAACAACCCCCTGGGTTGTAGCCAAGTTAAAATTCTGTCTCTCTTCTATTTTCTGCCTTTTATTTTTTATTGTTGCTATCTGTTTGAGTTGAAAGACAAAGAGGGTATATTTTAATTTTTTTTCAGGTAATTCACCTCCCTCTTGCTGGCCTCCGCTGCACCTACAATTGGTATCAGAGTCAGACCGCCTTAGAAGGACTAACCGCCGACTGAAGCACAACGATCAAGATGATGGCCGGAGTAAATATTCATCCCCCAAAGTTCGACGGAGACTTTGCGACATGGAAACGCCGGATGGAGGTATTTTTTAAAACTGACTTCGATATTTTATTAACTACGAAATATGATTTCGAAATTCCGAAAGACAAAGAAGAGCATTAGTGGAGCAAGAAGGAGCAAGCCGAGTTTGTTGCCAACGGAAAGGCAGAGTTCCGCCTACTCAGCGTCTTGCCGCCCCAGGAGGTAAGTCGGATCGGAAGCTACGACTCCACCAAACACCTCTGGGATAAGTTCCTAGAGCTTCACGAAGGTACCTCGGAAGCTAAACTTGCGAAGCGCGACATCCTCTGGACCCAGTTAACGAACCTTCAAATGAACAACGGCGAGAAGGTAGCGCAACTCCATGCAAGGATAAAGGAGCTAATAACTCAACTAAGCAATCTTGGAGAAGAAGTAACGAACCGGGACTCGATCCGGTACGCACTCAACGCCTTCCCCAGAACTCCACAATGGGCGTCCTTAGTAGATGCATCCTACATCTCTAAGGACTTCGAGGTAAGTACTTTAGAAAATTTATTTTCAACTTTTGAACTTCACGAATCTCGAATTGCAGAGTCCAATAGAGTAGAGAAGACTAGTCAGAATATTGCCTTAAAGGCAAGAATAAACGATTCTGACTCCGAAGCCTCGATCGACCAAACGGAAGCGGCACTACTGGTAAAGCGTTTCAATAAGTTTTTTAATTCTAATAAATTTAGATCGCAAACAAAGAGGCATGAGCGAAAGAGAAGAATGGTTCGTTGCTACAACTGCAACGAAGAAGGGCACATCAAGGATGACTACCCAAAATTAAAGAAAAAGGAGAAAGAGAAGGAAAAGACAAAACACAAGAAACTAAAATCCTCCAAGCACAAGAATCTGAAGGCCACTTGGTCAGATTCGTCTTCTTCCGAATCAGCGAAGCCTTCTCCGGATTAGCATTGATGGCCAACCATCTTCCCGAAGATGACTCAAGCTCAGAGATGAGCATAGATGAAGGGAGAGGATCATCAGAAGAAGAAAGCGACGATGAAGGGGGAGTATCACCAAATGAGGTAAGTAAGGTACATAGCCTAACCCCGACTCAGTCCTTTCAATTTATTAAGTCTCTTTCTAAAGATTTATTCAAATTAGAAAAAGAGAATGCTGACTTAAATAGAATTTTAGATAAATTGAAATCGGAAAATGATAATTTAAAATTAGAAATTGAAAAATTGAAATATGATGCATTTTAAAAATAAATATTTTTCGGAAATCAAAACTTAAAATTTATGGAAAATTAAACTGATATGTTAAACATCATCAAGGTCAACTTAGAAAATTTTCCAAGAACTATGTGTCCCCTAAGTATTTGACTAATCTAGTAGGAAGGAACCTCTAGTGGGTTCCAAAATCTGTCTTAAATTAAATATATTTTTTAGGCTTTCAGCGAGAAAATTAAACGTTAAAATTTCTTTATAAAGCTTTGTCTAAGGAAGTGGTTATTGCTCCAATAACCAAGAAGGTCAGTGCCTCGCCACGACCTGGAAGCTGAAATATTGAAATAATATGTTTAATTAACTTACTGAAAAAATATTAAAACTAGAATTAAATAATGCTTTGAAAGTTTTTCTTGAAAAATTCTAAAAATTTATTTTTATTAGAATTTTTTTTAAAATTCTAAAAATACAGTTTACTTAGAATTTTTTTCAAAATTCTAAAAATTCATGTTACTTAGAAATTTTTTTGGGAAATTCAAAAATTCATCTTTACTTATCCTGTTTTTTATGTGATCAAAGGGGGAGAGAAAGGTACAAGTTTAGGGGGAGAGATTTTTTTTACTATTTGATTGTTTTCAATTGTTTTCAAAACTATGAGTTTTGAAAATGTTTTTGAAAAAAAATTCTGTTTTAACCCGTAATTAAATAGTTACAATTTTACTTATTGCAAATTTATGCTTAACATGTTAGTTTAGTAATTTTTCTTTAAAATGACTTTTTGTCTATTTTCATCCTAACTTGAACTTGGGTTGATGCACATCAAAAAAGGGGAGATCGTTGGACCCCGTGGTCGTTTTGATGTGATCAACCAAGTTGGTTAGGTCCTGCTTTGTGTTTGATCCCTGTGTTTGAGTGTGCAGGAGCTTAGGAGCGCAAGAAGTCGAGCAGAAGACGCAGCTAGCGAGAAGGACGATACGGGAAGTGAGCCGACGGGCTCGGTGTGTCTGAAGGACGAGAGAGCTGTGGAAAAGTACACCGGTGGGCAAGAAAAATGTGCGCGGCGTTCGAGGGACGTTAAGCCAGGACGGAAGACTGCTTGAGGAGAAGACAAGGCTAAATGGAGGTACCAAAAAGGTGAACAACCCATATAAGAAACTTCCGAACATAAATGGAGGTACTCAGAGAATACCCACTGGTATTGATCAACATTAGAGTTGTGAAGGTTACAACATTGCTATGGCAACTTCATAGCAAACAATAAAAAGTTGCATAAAGAATCAAACACCAAATTTTACCATCAAACATTAGTAAAAGTTGTAGACATTTCAAATCAAAATAAACGAGTTCAAAATGTGAAACTTTGCTAGAGAATCAACTATAATATGATAAACTGTGGTTTGTAGTACTCAGTATTACATCCATTTCTCAGTTTTTGTCTTATGTTGCATCTGTATTTTTTATTTCATATTTACATGAAGTATATATCTTGTAATACAAGCAAATATCCTGAAGTTCAATAATACAGATCTATAGTAAGCTTCTACGCCTACAACCAATGAAGTTCTATAAGAACTTCTTATGAGACACCAGTTGAGGTTTGTGCTGTTTACATTCCTTTCTAATTTATTTGTATCGAGTCATTAGAAAAGCCAAAATGAAGGGTAGAAACTCAATATAGCCCGAAATTCATATTTCTGGTACTTATGCAAACAAACATATATAGAGCAGACTTTTTATTTCCCAAATTGTGTGCACAAATGATTTCATTTGTAACAATCAAACCATCAATTAGTCCACTTACTAGATTCTCCATAATTTAACAGAATGAAGTGTTTACATTTTTAATACTGCCACGATAGAGAATAGACATATATATCGTAGCTAAGAACATATGCATTATATCCCTTCATGTATACCATATTATTATTGTTGACGTGACAATATGATTCATCTAAACTCTCCAGGTTATTGAAATAACAGAAGAATTGAGCAAGTGGACTATCATATGGCTACAACTGATATAAAAAATTAAGCAAACAATTGTCAAAATTAGAAGCTAAGGGAACACATCTTACTATTTCTCCATTCTAAAATGCATTTAGTTTATATAATTCAGTTAATGACCAAGAAGACTCTTTATCACAGATTAAATTGAGAATAACAAACAAGGGTAGATTGCATCTCATTGCTGAAAATGGATTCTAAAAAAGCAAAAAGTTGCTTCTTGCTAAAGATAATGATCACTTAATTACATAAACCTTAGCTAAAACAAGGTAATGAACTTACATAAACTTGAACGCACCTACTCATAAATATGATTTTGTATACATTCTGCCAACTCCGATCGCACCTCATCAATTTCTTCTCGAGAATACTCTACTTGTGTGAACTGTGAACATTAATGAGGAAAAAAAAATCAACATTGACTTTGCATATTTTAAATAGTTTATTTCAAATAATTTGAGACATAAGCAAGTAAACATTACTATAGATCGTAGTGAATCTCTTTCGATAATTTCAACTTCTTTGACAATTTGTCTCATAAATAGCATCACATAGTAACCACATTGTTTGTCATCTTGTTGTCGAGGAGCCTATGGAAATTAGAGACATATTATTAATGATAAACATACACATTAAAATATATGTTATATGTAATTACACATACCTTTACTATTACTCACATAGCCTTTTTTCTACCTTTCCTTCCCTTGTTTGAATTAAACAATCTTAAGGCCCTTCATACGTTAATGATTTTTTTATATATGAGTTTTGTATTAACATAAATGCTTAATAAAAAAGAAATATGAACTCACATTTCCACTATATATTTCCAATCATCATCATGAATGTGGTGCCTTAGAGAATCCAACAAATAAATAACTTCATTGTAAGGGTCAATAACAGTGAGAATCCAATGGAAACTATGCAACAAACACATAATTAGTGCATATAATTCAATAAATTATCAAAAGACAACAATTGAAAGTGATGTTTTAATTCTTACTTACCCGATATTACATGGCACCAATACAAGTTGTTCTACAGATGCACCACTTAGCCTGCCTGCCAAATGACTTGCCCTTTGGTTTAGCCTTTCAAGCTTACCTTTTTTGTCATGTGCACTGGTTGCCATATATGGGATTTTATGTGGATTCACAAATCTGAATTTCTCTTTCTTGTTATCTTTCAGCAGTTTTTTATAAAGATGTCTGCCATTGCAAACATAATAAAACGAAGAGGTAGATTGAAAAATGAAAGTTATTCACAAAATGGATGATTATCATAGATTACAATAAACCTGTTAAAATTATATTTAAATTGCTAAATCTAAACACTTACCATATGTAGCCAACTACACAATTGCCTGAAAGGGGCTCCAAATGATACAAAGGAATGATGTCCTCAAGGTGTAGAACAAGTTCATAATCATCATCAAACACGTCATAATCAAAACTCACTGATATATATCTGCCATCATCTAAAGCACGCTTACTATAACAATATAACATATGTAATGCTCTTGGGGCACTTGTTGACAAAGTATGTTTCTTTTTTGGTTGTTCAAGCTTCTTCCTTCGAGGCTTCTAATAATTTCAAATCATGACAATTAGATAGGATGATTAATAAAACAAGTGACAATTTAATTTGAAATAAAATCTAACAAATACCTCATCTTGGTTCACTATCAAGTGTTTTGGCCAAGCCACATGGGTTCCTACAGCATCACCAATTGCTTCAAATTCACTTGGAATTGGATATGGCAAAGGTGCTGATTTTTCTACTGCTTCATCAATGGAGACTCGCATGCAATTATTGGGAAATGGAACACCATGAAACATTTTATCAGATTCATTGCCACAAACAATTGTACCATGTGCAATAATATTTGTGCTAGATTCCAATGTCAATGCAACTGGTTTTCCCTAAAATGTAAAAGTTGCAGGTCACAAATAGCAACAGGTCATAATTAATGCAACTAGTGTTATACCTGCAAAACATCAGCTTGACACAAAATTTGTAAGTCATCATCATCGTTCTTCATGTCATCTTCAATCATGGGTTGCAACTTTACCAAGCAACTGTCTTTGTCATAAATCGAATTATCGCACATGGTACCCTTTTTATACACCATTACTTCAAGGTTTTGTATACGTGCATCTTGCTCTAAACTTTTCTTCCTCGCCTCCATCAGCTCCCTTTTATGCTCAGTGATTACATCAGCATGCTTCCATCTTCTACCAGAATTGAAATATATTGTTGGAGTGATATGACCTCCAATATCCCTCACACGACCATTATATTCTTCAGTGTCAAGTGCTTTGGTAAGTATATCCTCTTTGGTTCCTTCAATTATCAGCTTACCCTCCCTCTTTTGTTGAATGTAACCATCCTGTCAGGCACATTAAAAAAGCATTATTACTAAAAGAGTTATCAGTTCAATAAAAATGGTACTTTTACTTATTGTTATTTTGCTTACAATCTGTTGGATTTTTTTTTATCAAATCCTCTCATTCAAAGCCACCTTCTTTGGTGACTCGTCCTTTCTTCCACATAATAGCTCTATTAATGTCTTCATCATCACATAATTTAGTTGCCTACAACAAGAAAATTCCAATAACAGTTAAATGAATAAAATTAGTCATTAAATGAAACAAACTGGCAGAAATTGGTCATCAAATTGCAGCACTAGAGCAATCAGGATTGTGATCAGGATTAGAGCCAACTGAAGGAGCACATCTCGCAGAGGCACAATCATTAAATGAAATGGAAAATCAGGGAAAAGCTTTAAGGCATCGGGTACCAAATGTATCACTAACTGCCAACAACTTGCAGCAACAAGCCAGCCCCCCGCATACTCAGTTTCAGACTCAGCCCTCCTGCATACAACTTGCGTCTACTACATAGAACTTGCGTCTCAGCAACCACATTGACAGTGAAATGCCACCAAATAGTAGGGAATATGGAAAACAGCAAGACACAATCAGTGATCCCACTGGCACAGTGAAAATTCAAATAATTTTATGTGAATAAATTGGAGGGTTCATAAGAAAATATGCTAAAAAAATACGTACTATTTCTACCGCAAATCGTGCGTATCCTTTATGTGAAAGCCGATGAGGATACATGTGTTGTTTTCTTCTTTCTTTTTGTTGATCACTTAGTTTCTAGTTAGTGAGGATACATGTGTTGTTAAACTTGAATATAAATAAACTAGTTTAAAAAGATTAAATTACAAATCTTACCATGAAGTCTTCAGACATGCAACTAATCACAAACGACCTCCAAGTATCTCTTTTAATACCATAGCCAATAGGTGGCTCATCCAACTCCTCGGGTTTATCAAGCTTACTTAAAATGAACGTCTTAGTGAGATAACTTTTGTATTGACGCCACTTATTGTTTGCTGATTTCAAACAACCATTCTTCCACTTTGGGTCAACATTGTACATCAACTGTAAATCACAAAAATGGAAATATGTTAAAAAAAATTAAGACAAACAGTAAATATAATATAATAATTGATAAAACATGCTAATTTACTTACATTAACTGATTCCCATATCAGTTCTTTAACATCACTTGGAACATATTTCCAAGTCTTGTAACTAATTTGAACCTTTTCTCGAGCCAGCACACCAATATAACTTTGCATTGCAATAGCTGCTTCTCCTATTGGCTGTCCAAGTTTATTGAATGCAACATCCTTTCTAACTCCTTGAATTCTTTGCTTAGCTAGCTTATCTTGGTGTGTACGACCTCTAGACATTCTTATGGTTTGGGTGTTTGTAGAATCCAATTCTGTGTTATCATCCCAACTCTCGGTAGTGGCTGGAGTTTCAATTTTTTCCTTACCCTTACCTTTTTTTCAATGCTTTCTAGAGGCTTCCATGGAGTCCACACCTTCTGCTGATCACAACAACATGATAAAAATAATCATAGAAAAAAGTAAATATACAACAGATACAAGAAAAGAACTTCCTAGATGTTTCGTGTGGTGTTGTTCACAAAAACTAGGCTACTGCGAAACTAAGACTGGTTGCCATAGTGATATTTTCCACTGCCAGACTTGTATCTCTTTTCAATTCCAGTGGATGAGAATGATCAAAACCTAATGTAGCATGTTCTTAAAGAACTTCCTAGATGACTTCTTAATAAAGATTAGAACTTGAATCATGAATTTATAGATGGATCTCTTTTCTAACAATTCACACTGTAGGAACAAGTGATTGACCATTCATTTATAAATACCACTATACCCATCCATTTAAGATAACTTTGAGAACCGAGAATTGATAAAATAATCATAGAAAAAAGTAAATAGACAAAGTGATAAAAACTAACCGCAACATGAGAAACAAAACATATCAATATTGTCCACAACATATCATTCTGCAAAGGTAAATAACATATCAATTTAAATTGTTTACAAACTCATCTTGAAAAGTAAAAAGTTCAACAGTTAAATATTGTCGACCCAATTCCCATCACAGTCATCCCGAATGCATGGTGGTTCATTATCATCTTCTCCGTCAACATCCATTGGTGGTAACTCTCTGCTAAAACATTGATAGTGGATTGCAGTTTCTTCAAACTCTATACCATTTATGTATTCAAAGTACTCTCTGCTTGGAGTTGCAAGTACAACACTCCATAAAAAATCTTCAGGATCTTCGATGTAAAATACTTGCTTTGCTTGACTAGCCAAGATAAAAGAGTCGGATTTGAATCCAATTCGATTGAGGTTTGCCAATGTGAAACCAAGATCATCAACTTTAATACCATTATTATTCTCCACCCAATTACATTTGAACATTGGAATTTGAAATTTGGTGTAATCAACTACCCATATTTCTTCTATAACTCCATAAAAAAACCATATCTGACACAATAGGTTTTTTATCCTTTGCACTAGCAATTTGCATTGTCTTTGCGACTAAGCTGACTCCGGAGTTTTGTACAACTCGTATACCATCACTCTCTTTTGTAGCATAAGTAACCCCATCAATCAAATAACTAGAGTACTTTAAGATTTGCTTGTTAGGTCTGCGCGCTATCCATTTCAATCTTTCTGATACTTGATGAGTGGAAGGGTCTACACATGCAACTTATATTTTTTATGTGATAAATTGTTAATTATGCGTAAATATGATAATAAATGTATGTCAATACGTAATACTAAAGGAACTTACACGATCATGTAACCAAGTAGCAAACGTACGGTTATGCTCATCTTGTAACCACTTCTTGGAATTAGCCCTTTGACGAAATCTTACATTCAAATATGCCATGTGTTCCCTAATAAAATTATTAGGAATAAATAAATCAATAGAATGTAAGCTAACCAAATGAAAGTATTAATAAGTTGGAGAAATTACTCGATATAAAAATCAATCTCCGCATCATTTGCCAATACGTAACGATGTGCTTGCTGCAACTCATCGTGACTAGTGGAGTGCACCACAGCACCCGATAATGGCTTAGTAAGTTCTATTTGTCGATGACTTAATGGGATCCCAATTGTGTGCACACTACAAAGATAATCTGAGCAAAATTCAACAGTCTCTTCAGCAATATAACATTCAGCTATACACCCTTCAGGCCGATTATGATTTCGCACATAACCTTTCAAAATCTTCATGTATCTTTCAAATGGGTACATATACCTATACCAAACTGGTCCACATAATTTCACCTCTCGTACAAGATGAACAGTTAGATGAATCATTATATCAAAAAATGATGGAGGAAAATACTTTTCAAGTAAACATAATATCGTCACAATCTCTCTTTGCATATCATCCAACTTTGAGACATCTATCACTTTATTGCATAACCCATTGAAGAAGAAACACAAGCGAGTGATAGTGTGTCTGACATGTTTGGGCAAGACACCACGGATGGCCACTGGAAGCAATTGTTGCATTAAAGTGTGGTAGTCATGTGACTTAAGGCCAATAAGTTTCAAATCTTTCATCGACACAAGATTTTTAAAATTGGATGAGTAACATGTCGGAAGTTGTATTCCAAACAAAGATTTCAAAATCTTTCTTTTCTCATCCTTACTAAGTGTATAACAGGCTGCTGGCAAAAACGTTCTCTTCTCCCCCATCCTTGGTGCCAAATCTATCCTCACGTTCATTTCCAAAAGGTCTAATCTCGATGCTACTCCATCCTTTGTTTTTCCTGGAATATCAAGTAACGTACCGGTGAGACTTTCACAGACGTTCTTTTCAATATGTATCACATCAAGAACATGTCGAATGTGTAGATGTTTCCAATACTGAAGTTCAAAGAATATTGATTTCTTTTTCGAGCATGATTTTACATCATCCTTCTTCGACTGAATATTCCCACTGATTTTTCCCCAATGACAATTAATTCTTTCAACTCTTTCAAAAACTTCATCGCCACTCAATGGTTTTGGTGCAGGGGTAAACTCTTGGTTTCCATTAAATGCCTTCCTTTGCCTTCGATAAGGATGAGTTGCAGGTAGAAACCTTCTATGGCATGTATATGACATTTTCCTACTATGCTTCAACCTTTGTGAATAGGTTTCTTCACCACAAATAGGGCATGCATGATATCCTTTTACAATACATTCTGACATGTTCCCACATGCAGGGAAGTCATTAATAGTCCATAGTAAGACAGCTCTAAGCGAGAAAGTTTCTTGTCGATATGCATCATATGTTTCAATGCCTATATCCCATAAGCATTTTAAGTCATCAATTAGAGGTGCTAAGTAAACATCAATATCATTTCCCGGTTGTTTGGGACCAGATATCAACAATGTGAGCATCATAAATTTTCTCTTCATACACAACCATGGAGGAAGATTATAAGTGATCATTAAAACTGGCCAACAACTATATGCAGAACTCATCGAACCATAGGGATTCATCCCGTCAGCTGATATGGCCAATCTAAGATTTCTTACCTCAATAGCAAAATCTGGCCACTTGTGATCAACTATTTTCCAAGATGGTGCATTAGCTGGATGACGTAAATATCCATCACGAAGTCTTTTATCAGCATGCCAAGTCAACTCCTTGGATAGCTCCTTATTTCGAAACATTCTTTGAAATCTTGGAATAGGGGGGAAGTACCATAGAACCTTTGTAGGAACTCCTTCCTTTATCGTATTTGTTTGGCCCAACTTCCACCTTGACATCCCGCAAGTAGGGCAATTGATAAAATCCTCATACTCCTTCCGATATAAGATACAATCATTAGGGCAAGCATGAATTTTCACATAATCCATCCCTAATGCACATAAGCTTTTCTTTGCATCATAAAAAGATAAAGGCAATTCATTGTCATCTGGAAGGATTTCTCCTAACAAACTAAGTAAGTCAGTGAAACTTTTATCACTCCAACTATATTTAGCCTTCAAGTTGAATAATTTCACAACTGCAGATAACATTGTAAATTTAGTGCATCCAGGATATAAAGGTTTCTCGGCATCTTCAAGTAGCTTATTGAATTGGGTTGGATTCTCGGCATAACTATCAAATGCAGCATGTACCATATCTATTGGGTCCTCAGCAACATATTTTTGTTCATCTGACCCTACTTGATCACTATCATTCTTTGAGTTCCCTATCGTAGCTCTTTCACCGTGCCATATCCATGTATGATATGTTAAATCTATACCATTACAATACATATGTGCTATGATAGTTTGTACATTTCTCTTCTTTAAATTACCATATTTTGCACATGGGCAAGGTATTGCGTTACGATCATTAGCATTTGTCATTGCAAATTGCAAGAAAGACTCTACTCCAAACTCATATTCACGTGATAGTCTATCCTTTGACATCCATTCTTTGTCCATTCTTGTAACAACTAAATAACCAAAAATGAGCTAACACCTTCAAAATAGTTGTAAATAATAAACAAAATATTAACACAAACACAAGTTTTAAAACAACAGATAACAAAGGAAAGGTAAATAACAAAAAACAAAAATAAAAATAACAACAGATATTAATTACAAATATTTTAGAATATCAACAACAAAAGAAAACAGCAAACAACAGCAGATATTTATGAATTATGTTTTCTAGGCATAAGTTTGCTAATGCAGTGGAGATATTTATATCTCCCAACAGAAGTAGGTGGTTAATATTTTGTAAACATAAGGGAAAATTGAGTTTTTCACTTGTGATGAAAATCTAAACAGCTAGAGAATGAAGTTTGACTTCTTGGATGCAATTATTATATGATTAGCATGGATTAGAAGATGGATTTAATGAAAGAGAATGATTTTGTTTTTTGGGTGAAATTACAATTGGTATTTTGACTTCTTGGAGGCTACTGAATGCTGATTTGGGACCCCGAATGGAATGGCAAGACAAAGGACAACAACAAGGAAAAAGAAACAAGACCAAAGAAGGGAGCTTGAGAAAGATCTCAAAATTTCACAAAAGGTCTCAAATTCTCACAAGGAAGCTACCGAAAGCACACCGCCTCAGCGTCATTGGGGTTACAGTAGCATACCAGATGAAATCACTCTCACAAGGAGTTTCAAGGCTTGGAGGAACAACTTAAAAGGTACTAGGCAGTAGCATACCAGAAGACAACGAGATCTGCTGCGGGGGCGAAGGAGGCGAAGAGATGGGTCGATCTGTCGTGGTTGATCGCCTCAGCACCGGGATCTGCCGCTTGACGAAGGTGTGGTCTTGACGGAGAGGAGTTCGGAGGAGTGGTTCGCGGAGAGGGGTTTGTTGGAGAGGAGTTGGATGGAGAAGGCCGCGTGAGATGAGGAGTTGGGAGAAGGGTTCGGGATCAAAAACGATCGGAAGATAGAAGTTGGGAAAAGGGTTCGGGTTTTCTACTAATCAAGATTTAGATCCAACGGTTTGTATTAATCAAGATTTAGATGAGATTTTAAACATAGACAACACTTTTTGTAAAACGTTGTCGTAGACACTAAAAATCAGTCTAATAGAGAACGCTTTTTACAAAGCGTTGTCTTTGACCCGTAAAAATCACTAATAGACAACGGTTTTTAGAAAAGCGATGTCTATTAATAAGAAAATAATGAAATAGACAACGCTTTTCACTAAAAGCGTTGTTAAAAAAAATAGACAACGTTTTTTATAAAAAGCGTTGTCGTTTAAGTGTTGTAGAATCTCAATTTTCTTGTAGTGTTGGTAGATTATTTTCCTCATCAAATATTACATTAGTTGTTTCTTCAACTTTTAGGGTATTTTGATTATAAACTCTATAGGCCCTACTGGTTGTAAAGTACCCTAAGAAGATTCCTTGGTTTGATTTGGTGTAAATTTTCCTAAGTAGTGTTTAGTGTTTAAAATGTGAACTTTACATCCAAATACTTTTAAATAATTTAAGTTGGTAATTTTATTATAATATATTTCATATGGGGTTTTATTATGTAGTTTGTTGATTAGAATTTGATTTTGAATATAGTTTGCCGTATTTATTGCTTCAGCCCAAAATTGATGATTTAGATTATATTCGTTTAGCATGGTTCTAACGGCTTCTTGTAGGGTTCTATTTTTCCGTTCCACTAGACCATTCTGTTAAGGGGTTCTAGGGCATGAAAATTCGTGTTTGTATCCGTTGATTTCACAAAATTGGATAAACCTATGATTTTCAAATTTCCCCCCATGATCACTTCTTATCTTTTTAATTTTAGTATCTTTTTTATTTTCTGTTAATTTACAAAAAATACAAAAGACTTCAAAGGTTTCATCTTTTGTTTTTAGAAATTTTACCCAGGTGAACCTGGAGTAGTCATCAATTATAACTAAGCAATACTGGTTCTTGCTTAATGACTTGGCTCCATGTGAATCAAATAGGTCTAGGTGAAGGAGCTCAAGTAAAGAGTTGGTTCTATCTAGATTGGTTGACTTGTGGATTGACTTGGTTTGTTTTCCTTGTTGACAAGGATGGCAAATTGTATTTTCTAGGTTTCTTAATTTGGGCAATCCTCTAACTAAGCCATTTTGACTCATTTTGGAGATGAGTCTAACATGAGTGTGACCCAGTCTTCTGTGCCACAATTTGGTTTCCTCTTGTTGTGTCAAGAGACACTTTATCGAGGGTGTGGGTAGGTCAATGGTGTAGATATTATTTTTTCTAAGTCATTTAAGTGTGATTTCAGGGTTTTCAATATTTTTAACCAAGCATCCAGAGTTATCAAAGGTAACTAAGTATCCACTATCACACAATTGACTTATGCTTAATAGATTAAAATTGAAATTTTCAACTAATAAAACTTTTCGAATAATAAAATCGGAACTAAGTTCGATATTACCTTTTCCGATTACTTTCAGTTTACCATCGTTGTCGAATGCAACTGATCCTAGGTTCTTTAGTTTTAGCTTAGTGAACTTCAACCTATCTCCAGTCATATGTCTGGAGCATCCACTGTCCAACATCCATTGATCCAATTCCTACACATAAATTAGTTGAATTGAGTTTTTTTCAATGGATCAAAAGACAGTTTGATTGAAGTACGCTCTCACCCAATCTAAGTTAACAATTAGTTAATCCTATGAGTGTTTGTGAGATGGTTTGACGTTAATTGAAGAATTTTTGAAAATTATTTCAAGTTAATTTAATTTGAAAAAAAATTTAATTTAATTTAATTTTTTTAAAAATATTTTAAGTTAATTTAATTTTTTAAAAATATTTTAAGTTAATTTAATTTTGAAAAATATTTTAAGTTAATTTAATTTTTAAAAATATTTTAGGTTAATTTAATTTTGAAAAATATTTTAAGTTAATTTAATTTTGAAAAGTATTTTAAGTTAATTTAATTTTTAAAAATATTTTAGGTTAATTTAATTTTGAAAAGTATTTTAAGTTAATTTAATTTTGAAAAATATTTTAAGTTAATTTAATTTTTAAAAGTATTTTAAGTTAATTTAATTTTTAAAAATATTTTAGGTTAATTTAATTTTGAAAAATATTTTAAGTTAATTTAATTTTAAAAAATATTTTAAGTTAATTTAATTTTGAAAAATATTTTAGGTTAATTTAATTTTGAAAAATTATTTTAAGTTTATTTAATTTTTATTCCTTAGTCATCTCACCTGATCTAAATTTTCAATCAAAGAATCCTATAATTTTTGTGAGATGAATTATGGTTCATTTTAGGGTTTGGTTTTAACTTTGTGTTAGATTCAAGTTTAGCTTTGGGTTCAACAAGTAGACATTCTTTGGATAAACTTCTGGGCTATGGTGAGTCACAAGGACATCATTAAAGTAACCATGCCTTCGAGGTTTTCCAAATAGTCCTACCCATTGGACTTAGTACAAAACTTTGGTCTAACTGGATAGGATCCATAAAGGGTAGCTTTGGTCAGTTCCACTTAGCCAAATGCACCAGGTCGAAGTCATATCTTCCTAAACATGCGATGACTAAGCTTCCCCGACGTACTATCATCCAATACTTCACCAGTACCGTGATTCAAGTTAATCCTAACCCATTTTTAATCTAACCTTAATTACCCTTGCCGGGTAGTCTACTCTTGATTACCCTTGTCCGGTGAATTAAGTTTGGAGATGCCAGCTATTCTGGAGCCTTCCCTTTTTAATTTTAATTCTGAATTTGATTTTTAATTTTGAGTTTTAATTTTTTTTTTTTTATTTTGAATTTTAATTTTAATTTGATTTTAATTTCGAGTTTTAATTTTTTTAACTTAATTTTAATTTCAAGTTTTAATTTTAATTTGATTTTTAATTTCAAGTTTTAATTTTTAACTTAATTTTAATTTCAAATTTTAATTTTAACTTAATTTTGATTTTAACTTAATTTTAATTTTGAATTTAATTTTTAATTTCGAGTTTTAATTTTTAACTTAATTTTAATTTCAAATTTTAATTGTTTTTGTGTTTACTCCCCCTGGATCATAGCATCGATATGGTCTATCGAGGTAATGTATTTGATCCTTGGGAACCCAGTATTGACCAAGTCCAACTTGATTGATCAGGTTGGACTTGGGGACTCATACTTGGACCATTTTTCTATTTGGTCTTTGTATAAGTGATAAATATGATTTATATTTTTTTTTGTTTAAATCCTAGTCCAGTTCTATTGTAGATTGCCCTTTGTGTTCCAAGAATTAAGTCAAGATTCTTGGAACCCAAAGAGAATCGTTCTAATGTTTTCTCCAGATCCTTGATATGAGTTTTCAGTCTGGAATTCTCTTCCTCAAGTTTTTGGACTTGATTCGAGTTTCCGGTTTGAACTGGTTCAGTCAAAGATTCGGAGTTAGTCACTTCTTTAAGGACAGCTACTTCTATTAGAAGTGACTTAATTCTAAGATTAGACTTGGCTAATTTTTGTAACAGGTAATTGACTAGATTGTTTAGTCGAGGAATACTTACAGTGGGATTGGGCTCTTCGGAAACGGATGTGGATCCGTGGCTTCTTTCCGATTCTGCTTCTGACTCGCTCTCGGACACGTCGATCTGGTCATGGGCCATCAGTGCAAGAAGGCTCGTCTGATCGAGCTCGTCGTCGGTATCCTCTTCTGAAGATTCATCTCATGTCGCCTTCAGGGTCTTTTTCTTCCTTTGTTTCTTCGGATCTTTCTGATTTGGGCAGTTCGCCTTGATGTGCCCCTTTTGGTTGCACCCGTAGCACGTTACCTCAAACTTCACCTTTGATTGAACTTCCTTGGACTGAACTGCTTTCTTGAGGTCCTTCTTGTTGAACCCCTTCTTCTTCTTGTACAATTTCTTTACAAGATTGACGAGTTCGGTTGTTGGTTCGTCGTCTTTATCGTCTGAGTCTGGTTCTGGTTCCAACTCCGGTTCAGTTCTTCGTCGTGATCTTTGTTCGTGTGTTCTACTAGTACCTGCAAGTAAAGCTACACCTTTCTCGGGTGGCTGTGTATTAGTCTGCTCATGAAGTTCAAATTCAGAAAATAACTCGTCTAATCTAATGGAAGATAAATCCTTGGAGACTTTGTAGGCATCTACCATTGATGCCCACAATGTGCTCCTTGGAAAAGCATTAAGTGTGTACCTTATGATGTCTCTGTTCTCAACCTTTTGTCCGATCGCGTGGAGGGAGTTTAGGATGTCTTGAATACGATCGTGAAGTTGACTGGCTGTCTTCCTGCATTTTTAGATTATACAGTTTATTAAACAGTAGATCATGCTTACTTACTTTGGTTTCGGAGGAGCCCTCGTGCAATTCAATCAACTTTTCCCACATCTCCTTTGCAGTTGAGAACGGACCAACTCTATTGAGCTCCTCCTTGGTCAGTCCACACTGAAGGGTGCAGGTAGCTCTTGCATTAGCTTCCACCTTCTTGATTAGGGTCGGTTCCCATTTTTCGCAGGGTGTTGGCTCGCTATCTTCATCGGTTGGTAGTTGTAGTCCGGTCTTGACGATCATCCAAGTTTCGAATTGGATTTTCAAAAAATTCTCCATCCGTCCCTTCCAGTATCCGAAATCCTCTCCGGTGAAAAGTGGGGGACGAACGGTGCTATAACCCTCTTGTTGGGCCATTGAAACCTTGCATGGAAAAAACAAAGAAAATTGTTCCAAGACTAAGTCTTGGATTAGTAGTGCGGGGGAAAAGAAAAAATAGTACGAACTCGATTGGTGTGCACCTGATTCTCTCATAGACATCAGTGGAACAACAACAGTTTTAGGCTAAAACCGATGTCTTTGAGTATTTTACATCGGTTTTTCTAAAAACCGGTGTCTATGAGCGCATATTTTAGCTCATAGACATCGGTTTTTTAGGCGATGTCTATGAGCGCCCCTTTTTTCGTTAATAGACATCAATTTTAACATCGGTTTTTAAAATCCGATGTTAATGAACCCAAATAAAATATTTTAATTTTCCCCACAAGCCAAAATCTGCCTAAGTGTTTTCCCTCCAAACCTAAATCTTTATCCCGCCCCTTCCTCCGCGCGACCATCTCTCTCGCGATAACCTAAACCGAAACCTAAACCTCCGACCATCCGACCATCCGACCATCTCTCTCAGCCTAAACCTAAACCTTCAACCATCTCTCTCAGCCTCATCTCCCTCTTCCCCTTCTTGAATCTCTTCCTCTTCTTAATCGTCTGATTGCTAAAGGTTGAGGATGGGGTTTGGGGTTAACCTCTCTATAAAGCGCCGAAGCCTTTTCTTTTCCCCCGACTTTCTCCTCTGTTCTTCCTCCGCTTCTCGCGACTTCGGACTTCACGCGACCGAGACCGGCGATTTCTTCTTCTCTCGGTGGCGCCGGCGAAGAGCGGACCTTGGAGCGTTGAGAGGAAGAGAGGTTAGTTACAGCCGAACCTTCTTTCTCCCCGATCCCTTCCTCCCTTCTCTGATCTCGGTGAACAACGGCGACGGATCTCGATCGGTGGATTTCGCCGGCTGTCGGGAGGGAACCAAGGGCGAAGGTTGGCCATCACAGTATTAATATGTCAAATATGTTTGAACCAAATTTCCTTCTTTTCCTCATTAAATTTTGACCCAAAGTTTCAAAATAAAGCTGCCTTTGTATCTTACTAAGGAGGCATTGACTAGCTACCTAATTTTAACATGTATTTGGGTGATCCACCTTTGCACTTTCATTTCTTTGAATTTAAAGTAATCTTAACTAACAGTATATCAAGAAATATCATTTGTAAAATAAACTATAAATCTCCTTTTTGGAAAAACCGAATTGTGCATCCAGTAAACATTCCTGAAAGTATTGAACTCATTATATCAGTGTGATATCTGAATCTACGCAGCAATGATCAAACTACTTTTTACACTCTTGCCATGGTTTATGATACATCAACTGTGACTTGCAGGAGGTTACAAGATACTTGTTTGTGCTGAGAAAAGTAGCACTCCTGTTGTCCAGCAATATACGTTCATGGGATCTTCAAAGGAACCACAGGAATACAATTCCAATCTTTACCCTCACATAGAGCCTTATAGTACTGGGTTCTTAAAAGTCTCAGATATCCACACATTGTACTGGGAACAATCAGGAAATCCAAATGGTCATGTAAGTATCCTAGCCTACTCTTTTTCATATTTTTTTAATGGATGATTTTCATGAGTCCTCCATAGACCATAAATTGAATGTCTTTCTTGCAATGAAGGTACCCTTTATGACTAAAACTCATTGAAAGTTCTCAACTTTATCTGATGTCAATTGACAGAATTGCAAAAATTGGTCATTTTTATTTATTAATGGAGAAACCTTAATGAACAGTTACAAGAAAGTGGTTCTTCTAAATACAGATGGAATTGGTTATGACTAGTTGATTTTGGAGGTATCAGTAGAAACAACTGGAACTTAAAGAGCCAAAATTGCTAGCCTACAGATGTAATTTCATGTGAAAAGATCATTTTTCATTTGCCTCTATCATACATTCCGGCTGTTTTTTTTTAAATCTTGTTCTTATTCCTTTTGAAATCCTCCCCAGCCTGTTGTGTTCCTTCATGGTGGACCAGGAGCTGGAACATCGGCCAGCAATAGACGATTCTTTGACCCAGAATTTTATAGGATTATCTTGTTAGATCAGGTATAATTTCTCTCTTGCATTTTACAAATTAGGTTTCTTCCTTATTTATAAATTAAGTTGACCAGGTAAAATTTTAGTGGATTATACATATTTTTCTAATGAAATTTATTTACAAATTAAGTTGCTTCCTTTCAGAGAGGTGCAGGTAAAAGTACACCTCATGCCTGCTTAGTTGATAATACAACTTGGGATTTGATTGGTGACATTGAAAAACTAAGGGAGCATTTAGGGATACCAGAATGGCAGGTGAAATTATTTCTTGAGATTTCCATGGTTATGGTATTAAACCTAACCTTTGCATGTACATAATTTTAGGTTTTTGGTGGGTCATGGGGAAGCACATTGGCACTCGCTTACAGCCAATTACATTCAGACAAGGTGTATTACTAAATAATCTTTTGGGAGTTTGCTATGAGATTAAGATTTTAAGTTGTTATATTCCTAAATGAAAAGTATATGTTGACATTTTATCCCTTTGTTAAGGTCACTGGTATTATTCTTAGAGGTATCTTCTTACTAAGGAAGAAAGAGCTTGATTGGTTTTATGAGGGTGGTGCAGCAGCCATATTCCCAGATGGTATGATTGTTTTTTTCTTTTTGTATATATATGACCGTCCTTGGTCCTTCTTCAATATAACATTTTTCTAAAGTTGAATTTGCACCTTTCCTTCTCATTGCTATCATTTTACTTTATTACTTTCATGGGACTATTTTAGATATTTTCTGAATATCTCATACCAGTTTTCTCTGATTAGACATGATAATAAAGTTCTTGCATAAGCAGGAATACACTCTTGAATAACTATCCTAATAGACTCAACTATTTCAATTTACATGCACACAAAATATGTAATGTATTGAGGGTTTTTATTCAAAGGTTTTTCTCAAGATTCATTAGTGTTGTTGCATATGCACAATAACTATATCTACGTATCTTTATTTTCTCTATCAAATATACAAGGAATTCTGTTAAATGGTTCTCAACCACCAAACAGTCAAATAAAATATACAAATTTTTGGCACGGCTAACCTTTATGCTTCCAATTACTTTTATAACATGTGTAAAAGCTTTTATGTTTATGCTTTCACCTCTCTTGCAATAGCTGTTGAAGGAATAGTCTTTTTCAGAAATCAAGTTGAGATGACAATTTGAATTTAACATTTGATATGTATCAAGCTTGGTAAACAGAATGAAGTTGGGTCAGTTTCTGTAGAGCTCTTATGCATATCGAGCTGAGCCTGTAACTTAAAAACCTTGACCATGTATATCCTTCAAAATTTGTTCTTCCATTTAATAAAATTCTGAAATGACATTTATCTCCATTTGGGCTTCTTTTTTTCCTGCATATTTAACGGTGCTGCATGGTTGATAGTCAATGTTGCATAGCACCGGAAGTGACATTCATGACCAGATTTCAGCTTAATTGCTATTTGCTTAAGCCTCTGGAACTGTATTTTATTTAATTTCTGATCTATATATCACTGTCATTATTGAAATTTATCATCTATCTGTGCTGTCAGCATGGGAACCGTTCAGAGATTTCATTCCTGAAGAAGAAAGGGATAATTTCATTCTGGCATATAACAAGAGGCTTAATTCGGATGACTTGGATGTACAGGTATATCAACATTATATTTCTTCTAGTAGCTTTCAGATCCGACGTCTGATGAGTAGTATTTGTTGTCATTTGGGTTTTTCGTGTATGTCTTCATAATTTATTATAAGAAGTAGATACAGCAAACAATTGATTGGCATCGGAAAGGAGACTATTTCACTACTGTCGTTCCTAGTGATATCCTAATTATGAATTTTAGTTGTACTTATTTTTAGTCATTCCTAGTGCCTATTTTATATCTCAGTTTTGTTTCTTTCTTTTTTCTAATACACACTGACAAATTGGAAATATATAAAAATCATGACATTATACCTAGTTACCTAGCCTTTGAGGCTGGAATCAGGATGAAACCTAAAGTGCCCTGAAAAGTTTAGGCATACCAAATTCTCTCAGTTTAATGATAGAGGTCAGTTGTGTTGCAAACTTTGTTGTTTTCCTTGTTTTTCATTTACCGCGTCTAGATTAAGAAACTATGGCTTTCTAACTCAAATAAAAATTGCAATTCCTGCCTATCTTAGACCTAACATTAACTTATTAATTGAACAGGTGTTTTAGATTGTAAATTTCATCCGAGGCAGCCATGGCTATTCACAGCTGGAGCAGATTCTGTCATTAAACTGTATTGCCACTAATGATAGATTCTCCAAGAAACTTTGAAGAATCTCCTCGAGTCAAGATACGTGAGTACTTGCTGATCCTACATGAATACGGTAGCAAGTTCATGTTCTTTGCTTGATAATTTATTCTTTTTTGACCAATTCATTTCCGCAAACCCCTTACCTGTAAGCACCAACTAGTATCCTCATTGTCAAGAATTAATTTTATCAACGACTTATAAGTTTGGTATGCATATTTCTTATGATGTTGAACCTTGACTTTGAGACACATGATGGCTTTGTTTTATTTTTTTTGTTGAATTTTCTATCCTGTAAGTTTCAACTCCACTAGTATCATGTTTCCATAGATGATGCTGTCTTAGATGTTGGAGTCGTGACTCATTCTTTATACTGATGTTTCTGTGTGGAATTTTTCCAATTGTCCTGTTCATTGTTTGATGTTTCTATGTGTGTTGTAGCTGAATTTGGTTGTAGCTTCTGCAAGCTTTCTTCACTTTCTTCCCTCCACTATCTGTTAACAAGTTTGATCTTTACAATTCAGTTATAAGAACAAACAATATGACCAAAGGTTGACAGTTTTGCTTCATCCTTTTTACATTTCAGTATGTGGATGAAAGCAAATATGTACTGATGTACCTAAATGGATTTACAAAAATATCTTTGAAATGTTTTGTCATACAGATATGGCATCTAGTATAATTTTTTCCAACTTGATTGTTGCATTATCATATAATGAGATTAGGTGCACAGCTTGCAGTCAGTTTATTGTTTTTGCTAAAGATCATTGCTAGTAGGCCGACAAAAGACAGGTCTAAAGTGAAGTTAGCATTCTATTAAACTAGATTATGACCTTTGCAGAGAACTTATTGGTAACCAAGGACTTTGTGAAGATAGCAAATTTTGGCCTTGCTCGTGAAGTTCATTCGAAGCCACCATTCACAGAATAGGTTTCAACACGCTGGTAAGCATGTTTATGACAAACACTTGTGATCTTATATTTTTTATTTGATACATGTACACATTTGTTTTAGTTATTTGACATAGGGTGGATTTATGTGTTTTTACAGTTTACAAATCTCAAGTACTCCAGAGTTGAAATTGATGAAATGCAGTTCGAGTGGGCTGAATGCATGCTAGATTAC
Organism: Zingiber officinale; assembly: GCF_018446385.1. Classification (NCBI taxonomy): domain Eukaryota; kingdom Viridiplantae; phylum Streptophyta; class Magnoliopsida; order Zingiberales; family Zingiberaceae; genus Zingiber; species Zingiber officinale. Next base: position 133,997,213 of record NC_055995.1, read on the forward strand.
ATTTGAAGTGCGGTTCTACCTTAATGTGTTAAAAGAATGTTCTACCTTGATTTTGATATCTATTAGCTAGCTTTTGATGTAAAAAGAATGTTTGGGTATTTTATGAATATTGTTGTAAGAAGATTATTTATATAATTTGTGAATATTTGTATATTTTATGGATATTATTGAATGAAGAATATTTGTACAATTTGTGAATATTTGTGTATTTTTTTTTTGTTATTGTCGGTTTTAAAATCAAATCTGTGCTGTTAAAAAAAATACATATTACATCGGTTTTTCACCGATGTAAAACCGGTGTTATAAAGTAATATTACATCGGTCATTTACCGCTACCAAAACTGGTGTTATTAACATACAATATTACATCGGTTTTACACCGTGTATGAAACGGTGTCGTTAAGTGATACTACACCGGTTAATAACCGATTCGAAAACCGGTGTCGTTAAGTGATACTACACCGGTTTTAACCCGATGTCTAAAATGGCAGACTTTTAACATCGGCTTCATAGACATCGGTCGAAAATCAAATAGACACCGGTGGAAAACCGATGTCTATGAGCGATTTTGTTGTAGTGAGTTTATTAAACAGTAGATCATGCTTACTTACTTTGGTTTCGGAGGAGCCCTCATGCAATTCAATCAACTTTTCCCACATCTCCTTTGCAGTTGAGAACGGACCAACTCTATTGAGCTCCTCCTTGGTCAGTCCACACTGAAGGGTGCAGGTAGCTCTTGCATTAGCTTCCACCTTCTTGATTAGGGTCGGTTCCCATTTTTCGCAGGGTGTTGGCTCGCTATCTTCATCGGTTGGTAGTTGTAGTCCGGTCTTGACGATCATCCAAGTTTCGAATTGGATTTTCAAAAAATTCTCCATCCGTCCCTTCCAGTATCCGAAATCCTCTCCGGTGAAAAGTGGGGGACGAACGGTGCTATAACCCTCTTGTTGGGCCATTGAAACCTTGCATGGAAAAAACAAAGAAAATTGTTCCAAGACTAAGTCTTGGATTAGTAGTGCGGGAGAAAAGAAAAAATAGTACGAACTCGATTGGTGTGCACCTGATTCGAGCAAAACCGATTCGTAAAAAGAATTAGAATGTAGCTACAAAGTAAATTCTAATTGACTCCGAAAAGATTAAAACGACCACGTAAAATTGCTTTAAATGGTGATTGCACCAATTCAAAACGACCCCGTTCTGATACCAATTATTGGATCGAAAGTGCTAGAGGGGGGGTGAATAGCGCTCGTGGCTTTCACTATTTCATTTTCGGAAATCGTTCGTGTAAACACAGCGGAAAAGAAAGGAAGTAACACAAACACAGAAGACACAGTCGTTTACTTGGTTCGAAGCCTGTGGCGACTCCTATTCCAAGGCCCGCGGTCGTTGACCGCTTTCGGTGGACAACAACTATAATATAACAAAGTTTATAAGATGTATTACAGTTCAAATAGCAATAATGAAACTATACCGACAATATCAGAAATGAAGAGGAGTTGCAGAGTGTTGTTGAGAGCGTTCGGAGCAGCGTTGGAAAGCACAGATTCTTCTGATCAAGTTGTTGTTCGAAGTTGCACCTCTAGGCCACCTTTTATAGCTCTGCAAAGTCTGATCCAGATCCTCAAGCTTCGGGATCAAGTTTGACCCGAGGCGGATCGGTCGACCGATCAGGCGATCTCTTCCTATCTGATCCGCCCGATCCTCTCGCTCCGCTTTATTCTGGTCAAACTTCATCCGAGGTTCGGTCGACCGATAAACAGGTTCGGTCGACCGATAAGTTGTCCAGTTAGCCTGATCCAGTCGACGCCCAACCCTGGTTCGGTCGACCGATCCCAAGGTTTGGTCGACCGATCCCCTGGTCGAGCCTGGTCCAACCTCTGAAGATCTGATCTGCTGGCTTGGGAGTTCAGTCGACCGATCCCGGTCTCTTCTAACTCTGCACAAAAATGTTAGTCTCCTGCAAAACAGAGTTAGAACACAATAGATAATATATAAACAAATAAATTGACAGTCTTCGGGCTGTCCGGGTCTGACTTCGGGTTTTCGACCGGAAACCCTAGGTCGACCCGACGCCTACTGTTCCCTCTACGGGGAACGCGTCCTCACCTACTCCACTCAGGAGATTTACCTGTTGCTAGTGCGATCCTCCAGATCGATTGGACTTTTGCTCGGCGCTCGATGCCTCCGGGCTTTCTACTGGACGCCTGCTTCCCGACCCGTCTAGTCTTCCACCTGGTTCGCGACACCAGGACTTTCCACCTAGGGTTACCACCCCCTAGGATTTTTGCCTGAAGCACTCGACCCGCCAAGACTTTACGCATAGGGTTACCACCCCCTATGACCTAGGGTTTCCATCCCCTAGGGTTTTCAACCTGCCTAACCGCAGCTAGGTCTTTCCTAAAATACTCAATCAAACTGTTAGATCACAAATAAGCTTAACTCTGAATTCCTTTGTTATTATTAAAACAACGGTTTGATCGTCGGATGCTTTCCGCACCAACAAAAGGTACATCTGAAATACAAAAAAGATTCCTCAAATAATTTTTACACGAAGCCTAAAGTGTGACTTTATCTCCTAACAAACTCTAACAAATCGGGAACCACCTCATGACTACGAAGATTACACGAGGTAGTATAAAATGGGGGATTCTCTCCGTTGACAAGATAAGCAAGTTCTAACACCCAAACTCTGTTTTAAAGTACTTTAGTTACTGTACTTCTTCTCCTTCCATCTTTGAGATTCATCAAAAATCATCGTTCGCCAAAACCAACGCGCCACCTTATAGATTTCAGATAGGATCACATCCCATGCTTAAATTCTTTCTATCTCATATCTTTATACCTATCAAGGACTTTCATGCTTAAATTCCTTCTATCTCATACCTTTATACCTATCAAGGACTTTCGATGGACCTTGAGGACTCATATTAAGTCTAAACGGTCACCTTTACATTTCTAGAATTCCCTTTACATTTGAGGTTTTTATGCCCATCAATATATTTTTGTCGAAAGTCCTTAATGGACTTAGATTGAGTCTAAAAGGTCATCTTTACCTTCCGGGCATTCCTCTTAATCTTCCTCAATTTTTTTTTTTTTTGTAACCGAGGCTTGTATGCTTTTAGCAAAAAGTTCTTAGACTTAGAACTCTAATTACATCCCAGAGGTAACCTTTAGAGTGTGCTTGGTTCAAGTTATCGTATATAACGTTGGTTATGTGATTACTTGATAATCACATAACCAAGGTTATGAGTGAATAAAACATAATCTTAATCTTGTTTGGTTCAACTAGATAATGGTATAATCTAACTTGACATTTACTATATTACCCTTTGTTTAATTATATGATTAATTTTGTATAATAAATTAAATTAAATTAATAATAATAATAATTATTATTATTATATTAATGAATAAGTTGATAATATATATAATAAATAAATAAAATTGATTAATAAATTTTAAATTTTAAAATAAATTTATATATTTTTAAAATATAATTAGATATGTAATTAACTTATTATATAATTTAAATATATATATATTTAGATATATGATTAAAATTTTAATTATTTTAATAGATTTTATTTTCCCTAGGGTTCTTCCCTAATTTTTTTTCGCCGACAACTGCTCCCCAAGCCACCGGTGCGCCTCCCCCGTTCCTACGCTTCACCCTCCACAGCTCCTCCAGCGCCGCCCTCCACTTCTCCTTCCCCGTCTTCCTGCACTTCACCCTCCACAGCGCCTCCATCCACCTCTCCTTCCCCTTCTCCGCCTGCATCGTGACGACACGGTGTCGCGCGACCCTATGGGGCTGGGCAAGATCTGTCACGTGACCCTATGGGGCTGGTGAAGTTGATCGCGACGAGCTCACGACGACTTCTGGAGGCAAAAGTCGGTGTCGCGCGACTTCTAGTGCTCACGACGACTACCTATAGGAAGCCTCTTCTTGTAGATGAGGAGCCTTCCTCTGTGGCGATCGGAGCTTGTGATCGATGCTTCCCTCATAGAGGCTGTGGAAGTCATCAAAAGAAGTCGTGAGCGGACACGAGAAACTCCGGGAGGGTGAGGCGGAAGAAGATCTCATGGAGGAGCTAGGAGGGAAGAGAGGGCATAGGCTGACATCCCTCATAATTTGCTCTTGCTTATCTCCTGCTCTTCGAAGGGTATTTTTGGAAAAGAATATTAATAACCCTGGAATCGTAGAAAACCTAATATTTCCAAGGTTTTCTGATTCCTGGTTCTATTCCCTAATTGCTGATGTGGTGGGAATGTTGCATTACCAAGTATCACCAATTATTTAAACCAAACAAGATTATCGTTGATAACCAACTAAGATTATTAGCGATAACTCCGAACCAAACACACTCTTATACTCCTAGCATTCCCCTAGGCATTTCCATGTATAAATTCTGCCTTTATTCTCACCAATAACTTTTGGCAAAAAGCTTTTTTTATTGACCTGGAGGGCTTAAATCAAACCCAAAATACCATCTGCATTAATTACATTTACAATATTAAATTCTCATCCGTGTTTGTATACTTACCCCTACAACCCTCCACACTATATGGAATGAGGTTGAATAAGAGCACAAATGATAAGTACATAAATAGATATTTGTGAGTGATGGGATCTCTGAGATTCGTCTCCTATCGATAGAATATCATATGTTTACCATATGTCAAGCCTTGCAAGCTATACTTTTTACCAAAAATCCTTGATAAATCCTATTGTAAATGGCAATAACCAGTTGTGGAGCGATCCATGATCACCTACCACCACGATCCACCTAGATAATACCTAAACGGTTGAATTATTTTATTATTTTTATATATAAAACTATAAATAATCATCATTCTTTACAATATTTATAATATTTATGTATAAATAAATTTCACAGAATACAATACAATTTGTATGATATACTAATAAATACAACACATTTCTTGCACTCTGATTCAAATTAAATTCTTCATGTAATGATGTAACTCAATTTGACAAAAGAGTTAGAGCTCATCCAACTTGATAGGCTTGAGATACATTGACACTTTATAAACATATATCAATAAAGTCCATAGTTTTGTGTTAAAGACGAAATCGAATAAAATCATGGCGACCAACCTCCTCTAAAGTGCAAATAGACCAAAGTCTCGCATTAAAAAATTTTAATAAAGATTATAGATTTAAAATATATAAAATATCTCTATTAAAATGAGACTTTTTGAAAAGAGTCCAAAAGTAAAATTATAAAAGCCTAAACTCAAAATGAATAATATCATACCATTAAAAAAATATGTAAACATCCTTTGGATTCAACAAATGATATCAGAATCATGCTCCAAACTAGACGTTATATAAGATGACCTTGAACAAAATTAAGGATAGACCCAAAATTGATCATGAGTGACTGAACACTTGTGAAAAACCTCAGAGATAGGTCAGGATAACCAAATACTTACAAGGAGCCAAATAAGTCAGAATGATTGAAAGCTCACAAGGAGACCCAAAACAGGTCATGAGTGACTTGATACTCGTGGAAAGACCCGAAATAGGTCAGAAAAGCGTAAAGCAGATTAAGAATGATCGAATGCAGATGCTTACATAGAAACCCAGAACATGTCAGGATGATCGGATACAGGTGCTCGTAGAGAAGCCCAGAACATATCAAGGTAATCAAATACTCACGAGAAAACCCGAACAATAAGAGTAATAATGGTTATTATTTTGAAGAGATAATTGTTAAAATTCAATCAAAGATCCATATTGAAAAGATTTGATAAAGATCATAAATTTAAATAAATATAAGCTATCTCCATTGAAATAAAACCTTTTGAAAAGAGCCCAAGAGCAAAGATATGAAAATTTAAACCCAAAATGAATAAGATCATATCATTATAAAAATATATAGACATCTTTTGGGCACAATAATAATATCCCCTTAAATTAAAATTCTTTGCACAAACATAAATAGTGAAATAGTTATTTGTGAATATAATTATATATGTTGTTAGTGTCCAGAGTATGCAACAAAAATATATATCAAAACACAAACAAAACAACACTAACAAAATCGATTAACATGGTTTAGAGACCTCCTAATCCACAATTTAAGATACAGTTGGTGGATCGTCCCTAAATGATTCCACTAGAGCCTGACACTCAATTGATTGTGAAATAAAGCAAAATCTAAGATGTTTTACAATCATCCACTCCTCTAAACAATAAAGTACTGAGAAAAATAGAGTAAAAGAACATACAAAGGTGCACGAGATGAGCCTTCAACCTTATCCAAAAACTTGAAAGCCTTGAGCATAGTTAGCACAAAACTAGAAGAAATATAGGATTTCTTAGTGCAACCCTAACTGGCTCAAAACTTTGTGAATGCTTATATAAGAAACAACCCAATAGTTCATTCTTGCAAAAGTGTTTACAAACCCAAGAGATGATGGAGGATTGTTCATTCTTGCAAATGAACAAAATCCAAACTAGGTACTAATCCAACATAAGATCTTAAATAAAGACTGATTCAAGGAAGCAAATTAGATAAAACAAAATCCACGGAAAGTTTTCACCAAGTGGAAGATCACAAAATAGTGATGATAAGCATAATAAACATTAAGAACTTTCAGAAGTAGTGATGATAAGCATAAATATTTAAGTAAGCATGAAAATTACTGAACTATCGCGGACAAAATTATATACTACAAAGTACTGAAGGACTCAAGAAACTTCATCACCAAAAGCATGTTGGAAAGCAAAAGCCTACATAAGGATTCCAAATAGCAGCGCAGTTGAGCATTAATTAGAAGCGGACTGTAGCAGTTTCACCAGCTTCAATCTTTCCCACATTCTGCAGTACGAAAGAGTATAGTCTGAAACTCATGAGAGAACTTTACTAGCTCAAAACAAGAATGTATTAGTAGATGGTAAATTGAACCTTTGTAGACGATATAGATGATAGAAACTCTTCGTCTTCAGGAAACAACTGGAGATTTTTGTTCTTCAATAAGTAGTTCACTGCATCTTCCTCAAAGTCCAACAAGCAACCAAAACTAATAAGCTCGGCAAGTGAAGCAATCTGGTCCGGCATCTCAGACAATAAGCCCTTTGCAATCACATTTGCAAAATTTGTTGCATATTCAATTATGTGCCTCTTTTGCCTCGTTCCACCATCTCTCTTCCGCTTCGTTCCACCTTCATCTCTTTGTAAGAATAACTTCGCCTTATCCTTCTCCCAATGGAACAATTTAGTAGCTTTTGAATCTAAAATTGTTCCAGAAGATAGTTTTAGCTTATAGCTAATTGTAACAGGAGCATCAATTTCCAAGACTTCTAAATCAAGCAAATATTTGACAAGACGATGCCTTTCATTAGCAATTATATCAAGAGAAGTACCGGAAAGAAAAGCAAGCACAATCCTCAGCAATCCATTGTTCAATATCAGAGATTTCTGATTGACTTTCCTAACACTAGCACCAGTGGTCCTGAACGACTCATCCTTTTCTACAGCCTCAGAAATTGATCGAACACCAATGCTGTTATAGATCTTGTTCATATTTGCTCTAGAAAGTGCACGAGAGGTAACTGGAGGATACCATACAAAGATTGTTTCAGAAACCATGTCAAACATTTCCTTCAGCAAGAGATCATCAGGAATGAATACATCTTGTTTTTTAGAAAGAATGACCCCATCATTACTTTGCACTGGTAATTTTGATATGCTTCCCAGCAGTTGTTTCCCTGTGTAGCAATTCCAGTAATTCGCAATGAAAACCCAGAAAGCAGAGCATTGCTGCACAGTAAGGTGGTGCACTGACAGTTCCCATGAGGACCAGAGCTTGCAGTAGTCATCGAGCCATGGACTAAACCGAACCCCAAAAACTCTTGCAAAGAAATTAAAAAGCTTTGTGTCATAGTATTTATTCAAAATGAAGAGTTGGGAACCAAACAGGTCACGATTATCATATACCATGCACCTGTTGGAGCTCACCCATTCTCCACCACCACGTGGGATCCAAATCCACTCTGCAGCTTTATCATTAGCCTCCCATTTATGTTCATTCAGGAACAGATACACTCTAGAAATTGTAGTAATATCAGAGTGACACTTAATACGATGTGCTAGTAACAGGCATGCTTGAGTGGCATCCACAGATACACCAATTTCTTCAAGCTCATTTTTATAAGATGTAAGCTCAGAACCATAGAAGATGTCATCAATAAAGGGACCATCTTTCCTTTGCAAACTCCACTTGGGATCAAAGAGAATGCTCTCTTCTGGAGATCTGTAGCCAAGGACTGTTTTTATCCATCTACATTTCAGCTTTTTCTTGAACTCTTTTGGAAGAGACTCTTCCTTCTCCTTAAGATAGCGAATGCACTTTAGCAAGGATTTAATGCAATTCGGGTTAATGACAGAAGGATTTCTGGGAAGGTCAATACCGTCTATGACAAATTTAGCTCCCTCTTTGAATTCAACTATAACACCAAAGGCCTGGAGCTCATTTTTGAAATCATAGATCTCATTGGAGTAACCATAGAAGTCAGAATTACCGTCAATAAGTGGAAGATTTGATATAGCTGAGATAAGTTGCCACTCTGGACTGAATAGGATCGAAGCTTTTGGAGATCTGAATCCAAGATTAGTATGCAACCATTCTTTCTCAAAGGAGAAAAGGAAAAGATCATGGGTCAATGTAATTTCCTTTTTTACAAACTGCCTATAACATGATAACAATGCAAGAACATTTTTGTTTGTGATAAATCTTCCCTCTAAAAGACGATTCAATCGAAGAGCAATAGCTTTTGAGAAGTCATCTATGGTTACTGCTACTCCAACTTTCTTTAGCTCTGCCTGATATGACCTGATTCTACCGCCATACATTGCCTCATCTATTACTGGAATGCCGCTGACAACCTGAAGAAGGCATTCCCATTCTAAGACAGCCAGAAAAGATTCACTTGGATTTTCATAGCCAAGCTGGGTCTTCAACCATTTAGTCTGTGATAACTTTCCGAAGAAATCATCAGGAATGTAAGCATTCCGTATGCAATCAAGTAGGAAAATGGCAGCATCAGCAGATACAGAGCTAGAAGGCATTTCGAAGTTATCAACCACAATCTGATAATTTTTGTTGAATCCAACTAAAACACCAAATAACTGCAGCTCAATCTTGTAATCAGCAATCTGCTCACCATAGAAAGAAGTGTCAATGAAGGGGAGATTACAGACATGCGATGCAAGTGTCCATTCTGAATCAAGCAGCAATATGGATTCTGATGCTAATCTGAAACCAACTGATGTTTTTAGCCATTTTGCAGTTTTGGTGCTCTGAATTAGATAGTCAGGGGACAAGCTTACCTCTCCCAAATATCTGACCAAATTGAGCAACGAAAAGACTTTTGCTCGGGTTAAGGTGGAATTAGCTGTTGCAGTCCTGATATGGCTACCAATATATTCTGATGCGTCCGTAAAATCAAATCTAACTCCAATCTCTTTAAGTTCTTCAGTGTACTCTGTTATCTTTTCATCATAAAAATCTTTCTGGATTAATGGTATGTCAACAAGTGTTGATGCTACCTGAAGTAGTCTTCCCCAACCTGAGCTCGGCAAGAATGACTCAGAAGGTGGCTTGTAACCAATTGATGTCTTCAACCAGCTTCCAGTTTTGATGCTGCTAAAAAAGTTCTGCAGCTTACAATTAGTTCCACGAGATCTTATATTTCTAATCCATTCAAGTAACAAGAATGCATTGTCTTTTGTCAAAGGAGAGTAAACAGTTTTGAAAGCTGCATTTGGAGGATAAACTTGTGGAACATCAGAGGCCTTTACATGTTGTTGTAGGAACTTCAAAATCTGTCCTTCACATGTAACATTTCCTGCAAAATTGGCAGTGGCCAAATACTCACTGCTCAATACAAAATATTTTTCAGCCCTCCAAGGATTTGAACCCATTAACGTTATCCATTTGCCCATGCTGGCCGGCACAAGGACTTCTGTCTTTTCAAGTATCACTTTTCCATACTCATCTACTATTGGCAAGCGAGAGACCAATGCGTTTATGCACCATTCCTTAGCATAATTACACTTATGAGAATGATATAGAAAATGAGTGAAGGCTATGACATGCTTGCTACTAGTTAGTGACTTGATCACAATTGACCCATAGTCATAAAAATTTAAACTCTGCAGCTTCACAGAATTCTTGAGCCAATCCATTACTCCTAATTTTGACGTTCTTAAAAGCAATTGCATGGTCTGCGGCATAAAATATAGGTTTGAGGCAGATATAAACTCCCTGTTCCAGTTGATAAGCCATGTGATGATCTCATCACCGTTGGCAATACATAGCTTCTTATAACCATTTGTTGCTTGTGATACACTTAACAAAGATAAGCCGCCAGTGGCATCAATAAACCTTAACAAAGGTATGTCCTTAAAACAAGAGTTCCATTTCTGAGCAATAAAATTTAGAAGCTCTACATAAATATCATCAGGCATTCCCTTTGGAAGATTAGAACCCTGAATTAATGATGGATACCATGCTGGATCAACGTAGTCCACTCCCACAAATCCTAGTACATTATTATAGTCATCGTTATCCAAGTAGGCATTCACAATATGACTTCCATGTGAATGCAGGTTAAGTATATCAACCCCAGACTCCTGTGCTTTAATTAGAACTCGCCAAAATGCAGGATCAAGCCTCTTAATTTCACTGGGCTTACAGAACATCTTTTGTGAATTCTTTAATTCACATGGTATTATACGCTTAGCAATAAGTTTTTCTTTGATGGATTGTCTCACAGGATCTAGCAACTTGATATGAGATTCCTCCAGTGGTATGAAATTGAACAAGAAGGGAATGGAAAATGAGGGTGCCTCATGTGCTCCTTTAATTAGTGTAGTGAAAGCATTCGTAAATGCAGAAGGTACACAGCTAAGAATTCCTTCATTCCATGGGTTATTTAGTTGTATCGACTCCCTTGAAGAAACTAGAAGGAAATCAGCCTGGATTATAAATGGGAAACCAGTCTCCATGTCAGTAGGAAGAAAGGAATACACACCAGACATTCTCATCCCACCACGATTCAGCCGCCTTCCAAAGGGAAAAGCCAGAGTAATAACCCATTCATCAACTTCAGCCCTCTTCTTTGAAATGCATTCCTGTTTTACAGGGAACCTTTGCTTCCACATGTAATAACAGCATTGTTCCTCATCACCCTTGTCACCCTCTTGAGCAGTAAGATGCAGAGGGTATGATTCGGCATTCATGTTTCTTCTCGTTTGGCAATTGTCTTCACCAGATATTGAGATCTTGCAGCCAGTATTACACTTGGAGTCTTCGCTATCTCCCCTCACAGATAATTGCCTAATTTTAGAAAGAAAAAGAAGGACCTCAGGTTGTAAATTTGATAGTTGTTCCTTCACAACTGACTCTTTTTCCATCTTCAAAGGCAAGATTATAATAGTTTTAGGAAGGCTTTTTGTAGAACCATACAAATTTTGTATTTCAGAAAGGCTCGGATTCTCATCAACCCACTCAGGCACAATGTAGCCTAGGTTGCAATCAGGTGACGGTTCCTCATCAAAGCATATTTGGTACCCATTGCTGAAGATATAGGGCTTACTGGATATCAGAAAGACACTTTTGAATCCTATGCCTGCAAATTGTTAAGTAAATATTATCATAGTCAAACTCTAAACACTGATCATTTAACAAGTGTGGCGGAAAATAAAATAAATATGCTTATAAAGTTTAATGTGAAATAAATTGTATTCCAGTTGCTTATCTATAGGTCTAGCTAGTTCAACCATGAATACTATGATCTAACTTCACTGATTAGGACTAAAGTAATAACAATACCCTCCAAACTTGGACTTGACACAAGAAAATATATCTTTTAGTTAGCAATATGATTGTCGTGAAGTACCTATGAGTTTCCCTCAAATTTTAGATTCACTCAAGATTTCTAAATTAATGGCATATCAAGACTTGATCTATTGTGGATGTTTGACATGGTACAAATCTTTATCGAGGAATGGGAAATAAAATAAATTAGACAATATTGAAATAGTTATTATTGCAAGATGAAGATGACCAAATTATTTTCATAACAAATATTTTTCTCAATGTTTAGAGTGATACATATGTATTAAATATAAAGTGAGAAACGATAATAAAAAGTATAAAAAACATGCATGTGAAAATTAAAGAGAAAGTAGATAAATTAATGGCATACCATAAACATCATTGATCATACATAATTAAACTTCATTTGTTGTCAAATTTATACCCACAACAATTTGGAAAACAACTAAAAAAAAAGGACAACCCAGTGCACGAAACTCCCGTCATGCGGAGTCCCGGAGAAGGATCCATTGTATGCAACCTTACTTTCTTTTTGCAAGAGGATGTTTCCAGGATTCGAATCCGTGACCTTTTGGTTACAAAGCAACAACTTTACCATTGCACCAAGGCTTCTTTCAATTTGAAGAACAACTATATTCCAAAATTTGTATAAGTTTTTATAACAAAAGAAGATAAACTCCATAAAAATATTTATTGTTCAATGAAAAATATATTTAAAAAACTATTGTTGCTCAATGAATTATAAAATATTAATAATGTCATAACATTTTATCTCAAACTTGAGATATTATTCAATAGACACCATCAACTTGACATAAAAGATAGATTCCTCAATGGTGATCTATTAGGGAAGGTCTAAGATTAACCTCTTAAGTAAGCTAACAAAGTCCCCATATGGAAAATCTCCGAGAGCATGGTTTCATAAGTGTATCTCAGCTCTTCGTCAATTCAGCATTATAGATCGCTGTCTTCCTCATCATCCATCATTGAAGAAGGCATATCTTTCTTATTATTTATGTCTCATCATCTTTCATTCAAGAAGGCACATCTTCTTGTTGTTTATGTGGATGGCATTATTACAGGTGATGGCTTCACCAAAATTACTCATTTGTAAGATTATCTTCATCCATACATTGAAACAAAAAACATGGGCCGTCTCAGATTATAGAGGTTGGTAAAATTATATTTCAAAATGGAAGTATATCCTTGATATGCTTGAAGAATCTAACATGTTAGGAATTAAATCAATAGATACTTTCATGGAACCTAATATCAAATAGCAAGATAAAAATCCATGTGAAATCCAGAATACTAGTACCAGGAAAACTATGTTATCTTACAAACACCAAATTTAGCATCTGTTTTGTTTTTAGTGTGATAGTTTATTAAAATTCATATCATGCCAATTGGATAGCTACTATTAGAACCATATACTACCCAAAAAAGTGCATCAAGAAAAGGTATGTGGAGTCTGTGGAGTGTCAACTAAGAAGGAGTTTTATATAATTAAAACTAATTAGTTGATCTTACAAGTTGGAAAATATCAAAGTGTGTGGAGTGTCAACACAACATGAAACCGATTTAGCACCATTCCAGTCAACAACCAAAGTTCCAGCGATGATATGTGGAACCATGAAATGTTGCCCCATGAAATAGCACATGACTTCGAGGACATTGAGAGTTTATACCAGATGCCTCATTAAGGGATCGCATGACTTAGAGATAACTTAATATTGAAGATACTTCTTTAGGACGACATGGGGTTTTCACCCTACATTTCAATAATAACAAATCGTGTTGAGCAAGAAGTGATGTTTAATGTCTGGTTGTGTCTTACATGATGAGGTCCATAGTTTGCAAAATCGCGATCCGGATCGTAGGATCGTACGATCCGGAAACCCAAAATCGATCTAGGATCGTGCAGAATCGTTTTTGCAGTAGGATCGCAGCAGGATCGGTAGGATCGGAGCAGAATCGGAGCAGGATCGGTGGAAACTTTGAGAGGTCATAACTTTTGACTCGGATTGAACCACGGGGCCTATAATATATCAAATTAAAGCTCGTTCAGAGATCTTTAATAAATTTCAAAGTTTATCCTTAACCATTATCTTTTTTTCATCTTATTAGAGTTTTAAATTATTTAAATATATGTTTAATTATTTTTGAGTTAGTTTTTTATCAATAATATTCTGTCATTTATTTTTCTCAAAATAATAAGTTTTTAGATGTCTATTGTCTAGTATTGTGTGGCATCAACCAGTCTTTAGAAGATTATTTCCGACATTCATATTTGAATCAAAGGATTCAATAGCTTCTGTTATATACGTTAGATGCTTTGTTGACATTTAAATTGAATTATCTTATAAATCAAGGAAATATTTTTGACATTGTATGTGTTATTATTATTGTGTTAATAGATATTTTATATTATTTCATTTTATGATATGAAAATGTAAATATTATTACTATGCGAGAATGATAGTTGAATTACAAGTTAATTTAAATTTGTACATATAATAATGTAATTTGATGTGTTGAGTGTAAATAATTACATATATATACAAAATTAGTTATTTATTTATATGTAAATGAGTTTTTTAGGTATTTTTTCTAATTATTAATCATGTATGATAAAATTTTAAGGGTTTTTGGTAGGATCGTACGATTCTTCGATCCGATCCTGACCGATCCGATCCTGACCCTAAATCGATCCTGCGTAGGATCACGATTCTACAAACTATGATGAGGTCAATATAAAGTGTCACATAGAAATAAATGTTTTCACAGAAAATAGCATGCCATTAGAACCAACAAAAGTCAAAAGTGCAAACCTTTCTCCCCTATGTAGCCAAGGTGTCGTTTCCTTTTCTTGGTTGATTTACCAATCCTACAAATGGAATCAATGTTCGATGGAGAGAAACCTATCTCATTGTTAAACAGAAGCAGTGTTGTTTTGGCTCCAGTCGCAGTGATATCCTTCGAAGTAATCAGAAACTCAAGGGATGGAGTGACGCCCTCTGCATATTTGTTGTCCTCTGCATTCTGCCGAATGCAAATTGATAAATGAAATACGATTGAAAATGGTTAGTAGAGATGGCAACCCATATACATCACAAACTACGATGTAGAATCCGGAAAGAATTAGTAGAAACTACTACGCACCTGAACAAGCTCCATGAGGAAGTGGACGTCCTTGGAATAAAGCTCTTCGGAGAGGTAGAGGACGGCCTGATGGATGTCCTCAGCCAGGGGATTCTTGTCATGTCTCCCAATGTAGTACCTCTCTCTCCGTATCCACTCGACGTGCTCGCGAGGGGTGGAGTAAGCAGCAGCGGCGGCGGCAGCCGCCGCCATTAGAGCAAGAACAAGATCAAGAGGAAGGGCGAGCACAACAGCAACAGCACAGCCACATGAAGAAGTATAATAAGTGATAAGCGTGGAGGTGGTACGGAGCATTGGTTTTGAGGCAGTAACTTAGCTGAGAAGTTAACGTGGAAGAGGTGAGAGACACCAGAGAGTCGCTTGTTTTCGATGGAGAAAGATACGGAGAATCGATATTGTCAGACTAGAACGAACAGAACAGTCTTGTTTTCTCGAGAGCTTTTGCCTTTCAACCGCCAATAAGTCTAAGTCGGGTCCAGTTTCAGAGCGTTGAAGTTCGTTGATAAAATAATCGCGCGGACTTAAATCAAGTCAAAGAATTAAATTATTGAAATAATTATGGCTTCATTTATTTTTTAATGAATTTAAATTTAATTTAAATTTGATTAGTATTAATTTATTTAGATATTATTAATCTTTTAATTTAAATTTATTTACTTAGTTAATTATTGAATTTGATAATTTAATTTTTTATTTATTTAAAATTTTTATTTATTTATTTAATATAATAATAAGAATTTTATTAATAGATACAAATTTAAATTTACTTATTTAATATAATGAATTATTTAAATTTATTTATTTAATTAATATTATATATATTAAATTAACATAAAGAAACTCATACTAGAAACCATTCACCCTACTTTCAACTTCGATTCTTTGCCTGCACTTTCTCTGCAGTTGTCGAGTCTTTAGGTAAGTTTAGATTTATAACCATTTTGACAAAGTTATTATTTTGATAAAATTATTATTTATTACATGGGATGAAGGTAAAAGTTTTAAATGAGCTGAGAGACTTATATATGAGAGAGGGTGTAGGTAAGAGTTGATCATTAGGATAAGTGGTAGTTGACAATCTAGTTAATTGAGTCTGACCAAGTAGTGAACTCCAGTGGATCAATTAGTCATAAAATATTTTTGTTCATGTCTAAATTGACTGATCTAGAATAGGTTGATTGACGATGGGTAAGTCGAATAGGTAATTAACTTGAGATAATCATTAACAAATTAAATGTTTTTGTTTGTGACTGAGTTAACTATACAATTGATTAATCCAACACTAGTCCACTAATAGCAATTTCCAATTGACTGATGATATAGCAGAAAATCTAAAGATAATAGATCTAAAAGGGCAAGACGACATTGATACGATGACCTAATAATTATAATAGATATGTTGATTGATGGTAGAGGTGAGCAAAAATTCGGAAAAATCGAATTAATCGAATCAAACCAACCGAATTTAGAAATTCGGTTCGGTTAATTCGGTTTTCGTTTTTTTAAATTCAGTTTGGTTTTCGATTAATTCGGTTCGGTTTCGGTTTTGAATTTTGTAATTCGGTTAAACCGAATAAAAATATTATTTTAATTCATTATTATTTTAAAATATAATTAATTAAATAAAATATTTTTTTTAAAGGTAAAACCGAATAGGGTTTTAAAATTCTGTTAATTCGGTCAATTCGGTCGAAAACCGAATTAACCGATATCTTATTGGTTCGGTCAGTTCGATTTTATAGGAAAATTCGGTCGGTTCGATTGGTTGAAAAGAAATTCGGTTTATTCGGTTTTTGGTCTATTCGATTCCGTCGGTTCGATTTTGACCGAATACTCACCCCTAATTGACGTAATCATCTAGAAATTATAGATTGGAGAGATCAAGAGAAGAGTGGTGAATCCAATTAACTAATCAACGTCAATCCAACATAACAATAAAGAAAAACTAATGGTGTGTATGTTTTATTTAATGTAAGTATCTAAATTTTATGATTCGATTAATTCTGAAAATGATCGGTTCGATGTCATAAAAATTTTCCATCGACATCCAAATAAATTTGGAAGTACAAGTGACAGTTTACACAATGATCCAATGGTCCCAATGATTCAAAGATAAATGTGAGTCTTTTTTAGTTGACATCAAGTATCAATTTGTGCTAACAAATTCTGAGATATCCGATCTGATCCCACGAAAACTTTTCACTAGCTAAAAATATAAATGTTCGAAACTTATAAAAGTGGACTAAGGGAGCGATTTAGAGTTAACATTAACAACATATCTATGTGACTATTTGAACTCTATTGTAACACTTTTTTTTATATCTTAAGCTTCATTGTAATGAATTTATAAGAGCTTGTACGAAATTTTTTCATCTAGAATTAGAAAACCTAATGGGGTTTTCAGAACCACATGCATCCCACGTTAGCATTGGTATTTTAAAATTATCTTAAATTATGCCGTGTTATCCAATTGCCTTAGATATTGTCAAGTAGCATAAGCTAATATAGCAGCAAGAATAGTCATTTGTGCCCCTCGGGGCTCGGTTTAGCAGCAAGGTGTTTCGTGGATACTCAAGAGCACCACGGTTGGATTCTCGATTGAAGTATGCACATACATTATTTTGGAGGACAAATTATGGAAAGTTACATGAAGTGCGATTATCCAAGTGAGGCCGATGGTCTTCAATGGGAGTACTTTCTGAATTTATCAAGTAATCGATGAAAAATTTCAATAGAACTGGATTAGTCATTTTTAAAATTAATTAGTTTGAAGAACTCAAAATCTAGATTATTAAAAAAAAAAATTATTTGCCCCCTCCTCCCTTTAGCTACTTCCCAACCTATTCTAACAGCTACTCCTCGAGGCACTACTCTTTTGTATTCATTTGATTGTCTTCCTTCTCTGATGCACGATGTTGGCAAACCTTCCCCCACATTGCTTCAAATTGCATGTTGAGAATCTTATATTTCTATCTTCCCTTTTGTACCAATTAAAGATGACTCGCCAATCATATTCAATACATGTTTCTAGATGCCCTCCTTGTCTTCCCTTAATTTTCGTGGCTTTTCCTTTTTCTTGTACAAGGTGGAAGGGAGTAGATCAAGTAGGATGGGCAAGTTGAGATGAAAGAAGGGGAAATGAGAATGCAATTTTTTTCGTAATAACTAATTGATAACGTATTGAGCCTTAAGCATGTAGTTTGCACGTGTGTTTATACACTACACTTTGTGTGGGGCCTATAGGAGACAACAATTTGTGTAAACAAAGTTAGATTGTCGACAACTTGTATTGGCAAATTTGCAATGCAAAACACTTGCACTCGTAATCTTTGGCTTTCCTTAATTTGTTTTTCATCTTATTTTGAAGTATATATTACATAAAAAAATAAGTTGTTTTTTTATTTAAGAATTCAATCATTCACTGTGAAGGTAACTAGACATCAAACAATATTATTACTGGCTTTATATATATAGATATATATTTGTTGATCGACTTTAGTTTTTTCTTTCTGGCTCCAACTTTAAGTTTTATTTCAGCAAAGCTATTTCAACTCTCATGACATGAAAATTTAGGCCTCAACCTTGCTTTAGAAGAAAATCAAAATCCATTTGAAAACTTATTCTATTTCTATTATTGTTGCACTTCATTAGTGGCTTTGCACACTTATGGTTAAATTAGAGGACTATAATTCCATGTCTTAATTTATCTATGCTAATCTTGTTGCGCTATTTAATTATAAATCTTAAAATTAAAAACCTTTTTATTTTTATTTATTATCTAATCTTAAATTTTTTATTATTTAAAGGTCACACCTATATATACCATTAGTTGTATAGCCCAGTGGCAATTAATTGAACTAACCAGGAGAACTTTGTGACAAAAGTTGAGGTTTAAATCTATATAATAACACAATTGAGAGTGACTTAAATGCACCATTATTATATTTTTAGGTTGTTAGGACACGTATAGAGCTAGATGAAGGAATAATTTCATTTGCTTATGTGATGATAATTTACAGTGGATACTTGAAGTAAATATTTTGATTATATTAACATCCTTAATTTTACTTGGTATCCATTTTCTTGAGATGATTAATCCAAAGTACACTCCTCACTCACAAATGCACTGTGCAAACCTCATTTCTGGAGACAGAGAAACTTTATACAAGCTCAAGCACGAGAAATACAAACAAAAACACAAACTATGTTACAAATGAAATCGAAAATGACTTTACAACATGAACTTTACTTTGCTTTCTCTTTTCTTGCTTTGATTGACCCCTTGATGCTTGGAAAGTGTAATAACACGTATCTCCTAAAACTCAAGAATTGACATGAACTGTTGTAGTTTGAAATGTCCACGAAAGCTCTTTTCTAGGATTCTTCAGCGCCTCTCAAACGATTAGGCTTACTTCTAATCGATTGTCATGTAAGATTTGGCCGTTCAAAACTACAAAACGTCTATTTTTTGACCATCTAATCGATTGGTAAGTCATACCAATCGATTGAGTAACTTCTAATAGATTGTCCCAATCAATTCAAAAGCTTTTGTTTGCGAGGTAAAATAGTCTAATTAGATTGCCTAATTGATTCTCAAGCTCTCTGTTCTCTCACAAAAAAAAACCCAATCAATTAGAGAAGATCAAATCAATTTCCCCAATCGATTCTGACTTTTCTTCTCTCTCACAAAAACACACTGAATTGATTACTCAATTGATTCATATAAGGCTGAATCAATTTACTGATTCCATGCCTTATTGTGCTTTGCAAAAAGCACTCAATTGATTAAGCAATATGTCCAATCGATTGGACTTAGGCTAATTGATTGTATAACTCTAAACTCTGAACTCGAGTTTAGGGTTCCTTTGTCCAACATCAAGTCATCGATGACTCGTCGGGACTTCTCCACCAAATGTCTGGTCAACTCTTGACCCACTTGGACTTTTTTCTTGTGTCAAATGTCCAATCAACCTTTGACCCACTTGGACTTTCTCTTTGTCAACTTCCTGTTGGACCTTCGATTAACAAGTGTGATCCTCCTTGACCCACTTGAATTTTCCTCTTGCCTAACCTCTAGTTAGGACTAATCACTCGATAGACTTCCACCCTGCCTAACCTCAGCTATGATTTTCCCTTTTCTAACTGCAATTAGGCTTTTTTTTTTACCAACGTGTGATCCTCCTTGATTCACTTAAACTTTCCTTTACCTAATTTTAATTGGGACTAATTACTTTGTAGACTTCTACCCTATCAAATCTCAATTAAAACTATCTATTACCTAACCTCTAGTTAGAATTTCCTTTAATCCTAGAGAAATATATGATTCTTCTTTAACTTGACTTCTTTCTCATATATTATCAAACATCAAAACTCAAACTCAAACCAACTCAAATTTAGTCAAATTCATCAACTACCCAAGGATGATTGCACCAGCATAGGTGAGAGAAATGGATATAATCCACATGTTCAAAACTCCATGGTTAGGATATGATTATTAAATTAATATCCATTATTATACGACAACAAATTTAGCCTACAAATTTTTATTTATTTATTAAATAAAATGGTTTGAGATGATTTAATGCCAACCAAGGTTAGTGGCAATGCTACTTTATTGTATGTGTAACTTTTAACTTTATCATGCAATTGTGTCAATATAATAAAAATAATTTTAGAAACATCTATTTTCTAAACTAAATTCCCACGCATGATGCATATAGAGTAAAAAATAAAGAAACCTAAAACTAATACAATAAAAATTATCATCAACCATCTTGATATGACTAAAGTTACTCATAAGTATGCTCAACAAACTTGTCCTCCATAAAATATGTAAACATGTGGTTATCAACTCACAAATCAAAATCATTCTCAACAAATATGAAAACTAAATTCGTTATCAACTCGAAGGAGTCTCTTAGTTTGTCCAATGTAACTTTATCACGAATTCATTAGAGCCATGATCTTGATGTAAATTAGACTAAATACCCATCTAATGCTTTGTGCAATCAGGAAAGCATATATAAGAAAATTAAAAGTTAAGGGGGCGTTTGGTTTGTGTTTTCCATATTATTTTTTGTTTTCATTTTCTGAGAAAATGAAAAACGTGTTTGGTTTGCGTTTTCCATATTTATTTTTAAGAAAATGAGAGAGCGTTTTCTAATAAAACGAAAAACGTAGAAAAACTATTTTCTGAAAAACAAAAAACACGTATTTTTTAGAAAATAAAAATAGGACAAACCAAACACACCCTAAATTAGCTAGCGGCTATTCTTATCGTGGCTCCTCAATCAATTAGTCGAATCCGATTGCCGGTTACAAGATAATTAGTAATGTCGCCAATCTTTTCCTCTTCTTCCTTTCCATCTCCTCGAGTTTGATTTTTCACTTAATGGTTTCAGTCAAGAAATAAGTTGCTGCTTCATTCTGATTTGTCTTTTACTGGACCTAGTTTTAATTGATGGGTATGGGATGCCTTATCCTAAAATTCTCTATGAACTATCTATTTTACACGTACCGCATAATGTATGTGATCATTAAATGCCTCAAGCTTTACTACTTTAATCTATCCTCATTTAAATTTTATGATCTATCCTAACCTGTTAAATCTGATGTGTCTGTAATCTAATTTCAGATGGTTATTGATGTGGCACTTTAACATATTATCCTGGCTCAATTGCCCTGTAATGCATGGCACATAAATTTGGTATGTTTCTCCTTCTATTCAATGCAAATATTATTTTCTTTAGTTTATTTTTCTTGTCACACTTAGTTAATGATGAATGACATACTGTTAAATTAACTTTAAAAAATAAGACATTAAAGCACAATCTGGTTTAATCAAATTTCTCATATTTGAAGATATTGTGTTAATGTTTAATAATAAATTGATCCTATCTCGAATCTAAGTTAAGCCGGTTGAAATATCATTGGTGTTGACGAAGAGGTGACTTGTACACCCCCTAGCGTATGTGCCTAGGAAAACAGACCCCCCACGTGGGATTGATGGACGATAGTGATTAAACCGGCAACACTTGGGCTCTGCGCACACTCAGACAAGTACACGGAGTGTTAGAAACCAAAAATCAGGGGAAAAGTCCCCGACGTAGGTCCTCCAACACTTAAGTCAGGTACTTTTCCCCCATAAGAACAGTGTATGAAAGAAAGAACTATAAAAGATAAGTGTGAATGTGCGCGTACCTGCTCAAGGGAGAGGATCTCCCTTTTTATATGACCATGCATACCTCTATATTATAATGGTTTGAGTCTGACCGATGTCAGAGAATGTCGGTGTCAGAGCCTGTCGGGTGAGGGAGGACGCGCATCACCCTCTTATGGATTGAAAGAAGATTCTACTCGCAAATGACAGCAGACCATTGGAATATTCCTTGATGCATGACAGTTATTCCCTGACAGGAGGTTACGATTCCCTGACATTACTGTCGCCTAGTGTTTTCTGTCCTACCCGGGTTTAGCTATGGGCAGTTCGAGATGACTGCTAGGGTGTAGCGCCTGGCCCGAGTTTTGATGAAGGAGACGAGCTGTGACAAGGGTCCCATCTTTCACGCTTGGAGTATTGAAGGGCCGACCGGGGGTTGTCTTACTGAAAGTACCAGACCTATCTATGCAGATCGGGTTGAGAAAACCAGACCAGTTAGGGAAGGTCAGGCCTTACTCTAGGCTGCATCTCATATCTCTGATCTAGGATCCTGATCTGTCAGTACCCGACCGAAAATTATGCAGCTGATGACGTCAAGCGGTCTAACTCCTTCTCCCTAACTGCTGACTGTCACGTTCCTTTGACTTTTGACTATCACGTCCCCTTGACTTCTGACTGTCACGTCCCCTTGACTTCTGACTGTCATGTCCTCTTGACTTCTAACTGCCTGGCCTTATCGGATCCCACCTTTATACACCGTATCATAAGCCTCCCCGTCCAAGTCTAGTCGAAGGAGGCTCAAGTTCGATTGACTAGACACAAACCCTGATTTCATTTACTTCTCCATTATGACTATTGATCCGGTTGTAAAAACAGGGGCCCCCCGTCCGGTGGGGTCAACGCCACGTGTAAGTCAAAGTGGCAGGTGGCCGGGCGGCTAAGGGCGGGTTCGACCGGCCGCCCGGCCGGTGTCTGGTTGATGGTTAAAGGCGCCCTGTCGAAAGCCAGGGTTCCGGCGCTCAGCGGACAAGATCGCAGGGCCGAGCGGACTGCACGCTTGCCAAAGACATAAGCATACTGCTAATAGTCTCCACAAAGCGCGTGATTGTGAATCTCCCCAAGTAAACCACCGTATACGTCCGGCCGGATGTCGTGGAAGCTGGCCGACCGAACGCCAGATCGGGAGCAAAGGGGAAAAGGACAAAGGACATCTTTTCCTGACAGGGGGTATGTTCCACATGTAGGCCATACTCCGAATCTTGTGACAGGGGGTTCCGCTGTCCCATCGAGGACACGCTTGGACTATAGCAGTATGGGTCAGGTAAGCTCACTGACAAGCCCTTACTGGGGTATGGGCCGCGGACACGTGTACACCTCGGTATGTGTACACTCGCTTCTCCGCTGCCCTATATAAAGGCCCTCATCCTTCGCCGGAGGTACGCGTTCTACAATATTTGGAGTCACTTCTTCACTACTCGCTTACCTTACTTGAGCGTCGGAGGGTCGTCGCCGGGAACCCTTCCAGGCCCGACTTCTGTGCAGGTTCGCCGGAGGTTCGTGCGACCAGTCGGAGATCTACGTCATTGACCCGGAGAGCGCCACGTGCCCAGCGTCCGTTGATTCAGCATTCAGACAAGATCAACTATAAATGCTGCTTCTTTTCCCAAACCCTCGGTATTGTAACTGTTAGTAATAACTCTAGTACCAATTATGAGATAATTGTAAAGAGATCATTTTTGTATCATATTTCATTATTAATAAAAGGTAAAGTTGGTTATTATATTTATTTCAGTTCAGTGTCAATTGAATGAGTATAATAATGTCCTTGGGTAGTAGGTTCTTATCTACAACATATTAATTGATTGAATTGATAGTGAGATATTGTAGATATACATAGAACACTACTCTTAACTATTCCTAGTCAAGCATTAATATACAAAGACAATATTAATGCGTTGAGATTAGCATGTAGTTCAATGGATGACTTTATCTCACAAGTCATAGATATGAGATATCAAATTGACACATGAGTATATATTAGAGAATATGTACTGAATGACCCGCCATGAAAATATTTCATGAATCGTTATATGAGTGTCATAAACGTTCTCATGTGACTATTAGTATGAATAGTCCTTAGACTTGAAGTCACTATGATTTCCTACTTAAGGAGTTGTGTACTTTGGTATCGGCAAACGTCACCTGTAACAAGGTGGACAATAAAGTCGATCACTAGGTATGCAATGAATTATGCGGAGGGATGTGAGTGATGTAGATGAGATCTATCCCTTTCATATGACGGAAGCGATATCTGTGGGCCCCTTGATTAGTAGTACACAAGAAAGCATGGTCATGCTCAAATGAGTCAATACAAGATATTGAGCTTATTTGATTGAGTGTGTCTACTTAGAGATCAAGAAATATAAAAGTTGATAAGAGGATGACACAGTCTATGTTGGTACCCTGAGGTTGTTTTAATGTAATCAAACAAGTTAAGTTAAGTCGTGTTATGTTTAACCCTATGTCTAAGTGTGTAGGGGCTTAGGAGCATAGGAAGTCGAGCACAAGACACAGCTAGCGAGAAGGACGATACGGGAGAGAGCCGACGGGCTCGGTGCGTCTGACGAACGAGGTGCTGCGGAAGAGTACGCAGGCGGATGAAAAGGAGGCGCGCGGCGTTTCCGAGGGACGAGAAGCTAGAGCGGAAGTTTGCTCGTGAAGACCGGAAGTTAGGCTCACATCTGGATGACCGAAATCACCCAAGTGAGCGCAGCCGGAGCAGAAGACCCAGACCGAGGCGAGCAGCATCAGAGCAGAGGCCCCAGACCGAAAAAGTCAACCCTATTGACTTTGTGGGTCCGAGCGCCCGAACCCATTCCAAGTGCCCAGAGTCCGGGCGTCCGGAACCTAATTTTTATCATGTTCGACGTGGACGTTGACCGATGCGTCGGGGATAGAATTATATCCCACTCTAGGCGCCTGGAACACTTCTAGGCTCCCCGACCAAGGCTATAAATACAACCTTGGTCCAGAAGTTAAAGAACAAGATCGAGGATAGAATTCTATCCCACTCCAGGCACCTGGAACCCTTCCAGGCGCCCCGACCAAGGCTATAAATACAGCCTTGGTCTAGAAGCTAAAGAACAACAAGCATTTACTGAGCAACACTTGTACACATTCCAATTTTCATTTAACTTCTTTTCTGTGCTTACACTACTATAAAGAGGCTTCTCCGCTTGAAGGAAAAATTAATGCTACTCCATTCCTTGGATTAATAACCTCCCCGGTTGTAACCAAGTAAATCCTCTGAGCCTCTATCTTTTTCAGTTTATCTTTTATTATGCAAGTGTTCTTTTAAGTCTGAGAAGAGTTTGTTTTGTTTTGTTTGTGCAGGGCTATTCAACCCCTATTTTAGTCGACCAACGTGTCCTAACAAATGGTATCAGAGGCAGGATGTTTCAGGAGGACTAACCGTCGATCGAAGCACTGAATCAATGGCCGGACCGAGCATATACCCACCGAAGTTCGAGGTGGAGTTCGCTAGCTGGAAAAGAGAATGCAGGTATTCTTTAAAATTGACTTTGAATTACTTTTAATTATAAAATTCGGTTTTGTAGCACCTGAGAGTAAGGAAGAATACCAATGGACGAAGAAGGAGCAGACCGACTACATGGTAAACAGAAAAGCAGAGTTCCATCTGTTGAGCATCCTTCCGCCACAAGAAGTCAACCGGATCGGCACCTACAACTCAGCAAAGGAGCTTTGGGAGAAGTTCCTTGAGCTACACGAAGGGACGTCCGAAGCCAAGCTCGCGAGATGAGACTTACTTCGCAACCAGCTCACCAACCTACCATTTGAAGAAGATGAAACAATTGCACAACTTCACTCGAGGATCAAGGAGCTCATCACCGGACTTTCGAATCTCTAAGAAAAGGTAAGCAACCAAGATTCGCTAAGATATGCTCTTAATGCCTTCCCTAGAAATATAAAATGGGCATCACTAGTAGATGCCTTCTATTTCTCTAAGGACTTAGAATCTATTATCTTAGAAGAATTATTTTCAACTTTTGAAGTGCATGAGTCGAGATGTGCAGGTACGAAGGAACCGAAGCACAACATCACCTTCAAGGCAATGAAAAACGAACATGAGTCAGAATCCTCTCTCGACGACGAGGAAATGGTAATGATGGTAAGACATTTTAAAAAGTTATTTAAATCAAGAAAAACTAATCATCTGTAGGGTAGAAAGAAAAGGACAATCAGATGTTACCACAGCAATGAAAAAGGGCACGTTAAGGATAACTACCCTAAGCTAAGGAACAAGGATAAAGGCAAAGGAAAGAAGCTTGTCCAAACGAACAAGTACAAGACTTTAAAGGCGACGTGGGATGAAATGTCGTTCGAATCAGAAGTTGAGACATTCTCCAGGCTTGCGTTGATGGCAAGTCATCAAGACGAATACAAAGAAAGCTCTTCCGAAATGAGCATCGAGAGCATCGATGAAAGGGGAGCTACATCGGAAGAAAGCAGTAGTTCAAGGGGAGCTACGAACAATGAGATCGACAAGGTAAGTCAGGTACAATCTCTTCCTCCCGATAAAATGTTTAAATTCATAAAATTATTATCTAAAGGTTGTTGTAAATTAGAAAAAGAAATTAAAGAATTAAAAGTAATTCTAACAAAATCTTGTCCATTAGAAGATTTTGATAAATTAAAGGTAGAAAATGACAATTTACAAAAAGAAATAAAAAACTTGAAAAAATCATACATGCAAATATACTACAAGTTTTAGAAGATATAATTTGATCTGGTACTTTAAATACCATAAAGGATAAATTACAAAAATTTCAAAGAAATATGTTCCTAAAGAATATTTAATTAATCCAGTTGGCTGGAACTTATATTGGGTTTTAAAGTCTTGTTTAACTTAAACTTTAATTTGACTTAGTGCTTTCAGCGAGAAAATTAAATGTTTAATTTCCTTATGAGGTTTTGTCTAGAAGTAGTTGATGATCCAATAACCAAAGTCTAGTGCCTCGCCACAGCCTAGAAGCCAAATATTGAAATAAAAATATTTAATTGACTAACTGATAAAGAATTAAAATTGAAATTAGATAATACTTTGAATATTTAATTTTTTTTTAAAAAAAATTCTATGCAAATTTGTTTAACTTAAAAAAAATCATTTTTTATTTAAAGTTTCTTTTAAGTTATTTTTTTCCAAAATGTATTTTATAAGTTGCACAAAATTTTTAAAACTTAGAATTTTTTTTTCAGATTAACTTTACCAAAATTTCTAAAAAAATTAATTCTTGAAATTTTTTTAACTGAGAAAATTGTTTACTTAGAAAATGTTTCTAAATTATTGCATTGTTAGCACAATCAAAATTATTTTTAATATTTCTAAAATCAAAGTTTACTTAGAAATTTCTTTTCTTACTTGATTTTTTTTTTTTAAAATTCAGAGTTTTATAAAAGTTAACCTTAGATTTTTTTTTGGTACTCTATTTTTTATGTGATCAAGGAGGGAGAAGGGAGAATTCAGTCTAGGGGGAGGTAGCTTAACATTTGCTTACTTTTTGCACTTTATTGCAAAATTTAGTGTTCTAAATTTATCGTTGTTTACCCTAACTTAACTTGGGTTGCTCACATCAAAAAGAGGGAGATTGTTGGTACCCTGAAGTTATTTTGATGTGATCAAACAAGTTAAGTTAGGTCCTGTTATGTTTAACCCTGTCTCTAAGTGTGCAGGAGCTTAGGAGCATAGGAAGTCAAGCAAAAGACGCAGCTAGCGAGAAAGACGGCACGGGAGAGAGCCGACGGGCTCGGTGCGTCTGAGGGACGAGGTGCTGCAGAAAAGTATATGGGCGGACGAGAAGGAGGCGCGCGACGTTTCCGAGGGACGAGAAGCCGAAGCAAAAGTTTGCTTGACAATGCCGTAAGTTGGGTTCGGGTGAGCCCTATTTCGGATGGCCGAAATTGTTGGTGCAGGAAGCATCCTACGATCGAACCTATGTTTTGATTATGTCAAAAGTTTCAAAGTTAAGTTGTCTTGTTATCTAATGTGTTTGAATAAGATTGCAGAAAACTCCTAAGTATACTTAGGCAAAAGCCCTAACTGCAGTTAGGCAGGTGGAAAATCCTAGGGCGTAGTAACCCTATATCCTAGGGGGTGGTAACCCTAGGTGAAGAAAAGTCCTAGCTACGATTAGGGAAAGGGAAAACCTTAGGGGGCGGTAACCCTAGGTCCTAGGGGGTGGTAACCCTAGGAGGAAAGCCTTGGCGGGTCGAGGTCTTCGGGCAAAAGTCCTAGAGTCGGAAACTCTAAGTGAAAAGTCCTGATGTCGCGAACCAAGTGGAAAGTCTGGGAGGTTTGTGGAGCAGATGTTCAGCGGAAAGACCTGAAAACTCGGGCACTGAGCAAAAGCCCAATCGATCTGGAGGATCACTCTGGCAACAGGTATACTCTCCTGAGTGGAGTAGGTGAGGACGCGTTCCCCACTGAGAGAACAGTAGGCGTCGGTTCAACCTAGAGTTTCTGGACAAAAATCCAATGTCAGAACCGGACAGTCTGGAGACTGTCAAATACTTCTATTATCATGTTTATAGTATGCTAATTTTGTTTTGCAGGATATGTTATTGTTTTGTGGACTAACGTATCTTACAAGACGTAAAAAGAATTCAAATCCTTGGATGAACAGTGTCCGGGCGCCTCTATAGAGCTTGGAGGCGCCTCGGATGCTTTGGCAGAAGCTGCGCAGAAAGCCAGGTTAGAGGCGCCTCCAAAGGAGCTGGAGGCGTCTCGGACGGACTTGGAGGCGCCTTCAAGAGGATAAGCAGCAGGAGTTGCAAATCTTATCCGCACTGTGAATCCGCCGGTGATGGAGGCGCCCTCAACAACTTATATAAGCCTGTCTCGAGAAGAGGCCTAGGAAAACACCTTCTGAGTGATCCTTCTTCAGCACACTGCTAACGAGACGATCCGGCTGAGCTACAACAAGACACCGACGACCAGAAGTTTCAAATTTATGATTCCTTTATAGTCGGTATAATTTCTTTACAGCATTCTTAATTGTAAGACTCATTTGTAAGATTTTTGAACTGATAGTCAATTGCCCAAAGTAAATATTCAACGAGTGTGAGTCTTGGAGTAGGAGTCGGAAAGCCACGAGCGCTATTCACCCCATTCTAGCGCTTTTCGATCCAATAATTTATATCAGAGCGGGGTCGCTTTGATTTGGTGCAACCACCAATCAAGCATATTTTTCGTGGTGATTTTTAATTTTTCGGAATCGATCAGAATCAGTATTATTACCACCTTCTGATCTAGTTTTTTCGTAATCGAATTTTTCCTCAAAGTTGGTACAACACCACTCGAGTTCACATGTTTATTTTTTTTAACCCACACTACTAAATCCAAGACCTAGTCTTGGAATCTTTGTCGTTTATTTTTCTGTGTGTGAGATTTATTTCTCAAATGGCCCATCAAGAAGGTTAGAGCACAGCTCGACCACCGCTTTTCTTCGGGGAAGACTTCGGATACTGGAAGGGTTGAATGAAGTCCTACCTCCAAACTCAGTTTGAGGTATAGATGATCATCAAGACCGACATCTCGCTCCCACTTGACGGTGCAGGAAAACTCGTATCATGCGAAAACTAGGAACCTAGCATAATAAAGAAGGTAGAAGCCAATGCAAAAGTAACGTATATCTTTCAATGCAGCCTTACAAAGGAATAACTGAATCAAGTCGGCCCCTTCTCAAGTGCAAAAGAGTTGTGGCAAAAACCGATCGAACTACACAAGGGTACATCAGACACGAAGGTAAGTAAGAGGAATATCATTTTTAACAAATTGTATAATATAAAATTGCAAGAGGGTGAAACGGCAAGCCAATTGCATGCACGCATCCAAGACCTCCTCAAAGGTCTCCACGCAATCGGACAAAAGGTGGAAAACAGAGACATAATCAGATATTCACTCA
The DNA here is from genome assembly GCF_018446385.1 of Zingiber officinale. Lineage (NCBI taxonomy): Eukaryota > Viridiplantae > Streptophyta > Magnoliopsida > Zingiberales > Zingiberaceae > Zingiber > Zingiber officinale. The sequence goes on from NC_055995.1 coordinate 134,027,387, forward strand.
ATATTTTTCCAAGGTATACATTGTGGGCATCCATGGTAGATGCTTACAAGGTATCCAAGGATTTATCTTTAATTAAATTTGACGAATTATTTTTTGAATTTGAATTACATGAACAAATTAATGCTCGATCGGTCGAGAAGGGTATATCTTTGATTGCAGGTACAAGTAGAGCGCGCGAACCAAAAGCAAGACACAGAACCGAACCGGAGTCAGAAGAAGAACCGGACTCAGACGATAACGACGACGAGATCACAACTGAACTCGTCAACTTGGTAATAAAGTTATACAAAAAGAAGAAGAGCTTCAACAAGAAGGACATCAAGAAGGTGATCCAGTCCAAGGAGGTTCAACCAAGTTCAAAGGTGAAGTTCGAAGTAACCTGCTACGACTGCAACCAAAATGGACATATCAAAGCCAACTGTCCGAATCAAAAGGATGCAAAGAAGCAAAGAAAGAAGAAAGTTCTGAAGGCGACTTGGGATGAGTCCTCATCAGAAGAGTCCGATGAAGAGCTCGAACAGACAAGCTTCCTTGCACTGACGGCTCGAGACCAAATCAATGAATCCGAAAGCGAGAACGAATAGAAAGCAGAATTAGAGAGAAGCCACAGATCTGTATCCGTTTTCGAAGGGCCCAACCCCAATGTAAGTGTTTCTCGATTACATAACCTAGTTAATTATCTTATGCGTAAATTAGCTAAATCTAACATTCAGATCAAATCACTTCTAAAGGAGATAACAACCCTTAAAAAAGTGACTAACTCCGAATCCTTGACTGACCCTATTCAGACTGAAACCTCAACTCAAGTCCAAAAGCTTGAGGAGGAGAATTCCAACCTGAAAACTCAAGTCAAGGATTTGAAGATCACATTGGAACAGTTTACACTGAGTTCCAAGAATCTTGATTTGATTCTTGGAAAACAAAAGACTGTATACAATCGATCCGAACTAGGATTTAGGACAAAAAAGAAATATCGTTCATATCTATCTCTTGTTAATAGGACAAACAAGAAACTAGTCCAAGCATAGGTCCCCAAGTCAAACTTGGTGAATCAAGTTGAACTTGATCAATATTGGATCCCCAAGGATCAAATTCATTACCTTGATAGACCATATCGAGACTATGACCTAGGGGGAGCCAATAGAAAGATCATTGTTAGAATTGTTTGATGAATGCTTTGTTTCTTCTGCTTTCATTATATGCTTAGATTAGGCTAGATAAAGACCTAGGCGTAATTTACATTTGTCTAGTTAGACCTAGGGATTTCAAAAGGAAAATTAAATACCCAATTAAGTCTAATCCGAATTGGACTTATTGATTTAGACTTAATTGGATCTAATTATTGGATTAATTCCAATTCAAACTAGACTCAAGAAATCAATTTAAATTAATGAAATAGTGATTCATTGAATTCGAAATTACATAATTGAGTTATACTCAAGTGAATCCAACCATATGGATTCAATAAAATCTAAATTAAACTTGAGTTAGACTCAAGTGAATTCATTTACTAAAGAGGATTAATGGAGATTAATTCATTCACTTGAATTAGAAAATTTTCAAAATTAACTATTCATTCAATTTCGAAATTGAATTCAAAATGAAGAGTTCAAAGGTGATCCTTAATTGAGTGTTCATGCTCATTAAGGCTCGTTATTCATTAGATGAAATACAAAAGCATTTCTCTTTTTTTTTGAAAGAGTGAATTGTCCTTCTTCTTCCTCTCTTTCTCTTGCATTGGCCAAAACTTGCCATCTTGGTTGCTAGCACAACCTTAGGTAATTTTCCTTCTCCACTTTGTGAGTTTGTGAGACAAATGGAGACACTTGTTCGTGTGGATACCGAAAGAGGCACGGACGCTTGATCATGCTGAGATCCGAGCTGTCGGGAGATTGTGTGCACGCCTCAAATGTATAACCTTCTTATATGTGAAACTTAGTATAAGTTGTTATTTTCTTTCCCTTCACATGGATCTTCTAGAGAAACTAGATGTTTTTCGCTGTGCTTTAGCATATTTAGCGCCCTAGTTCCTTACAGTAACATGTTTAATTGCTCAATCAACCTCGGGAGAAGGGCCACTTTAATTTCTACAGAAGTTGACTTCTCCCCTCCTCCTCTTTAAAAGGGGCTGACCTTCGCTCAGAGAGACACACTTTCGTCTAACTGACCTCCCTTAATCATGGATTTAACTCTGAGTTAGATAAACTACAACACCTTCGTCAACATTTGGATCATATGACCCAACAGCTTACCCAAAAGGGTACTGCCTTAGTCGAGATGACGTCGAATAAGGATCTTCAATCTTCCCTTCACCAAGAAATTGAGGAACTTTGGTGGGCCGTTAAATCTCGGGTCAGGGTTGAGGTAGCATTGAAACATAAAGCTTATGCAGGCCTGGAGAGCCAAGCCCAATTCCTGATCTACTTGAAAGAAAAACAAGCCTCTTCCTTATCCCTTCTTCAAGAAGAAGCCCGGATTAAAGATGAAACAATTGCTTAACAACGACGCATCATTTAGTTGACTCAAGCCGAGCTAGCACAGGCTCGAATCCATCTGGAGCAAGCAGGTTAGGCAGAATGCTTTTGCCCGAGGTGTCGACTCGCGGCTGGCACTGGAAGAGAACTCTGAATGCTTAGATGTCCTTTATGCCTTTACAAATGTACAGATGTAAGAATGAGATTTTGAGAGGCGTTCCCTGTATTTTATCAAGTAAATGTATATCTGATTGGGTTTTAGTCTTTATGCGTGTCTCTTTGCTCTTTTCCGATTGGAACTCTCTGGCTTCATACCATACAGTCATCCTTAACAAAAAGGGCATTTTTAAATATCCTCGAATTACGTGATGATATCATCGTTGGGGCAAGAGTCTCGAGCCAGATCGGGAGGTCGTTGGTCGTGTGAGCATGCTCACTTATAATTCGCGCTTGGGCGAGAGTCTGGAGGTGTGAGAGCATGCTCACTTATAACTTGCGCTGGGGCGAGAGTATGAGGCCTCGACCGAGAGGTTATTGATCGTGAGAGCATGCTTACTTATAACTCGCGCTAAGAAGAGAGTCTTGAGGCGTGAGTGGATGCTCACTTATAACTCACACTGGGATAAGAGTCTGGAGGCGTGAGAGCATGCTCACTTATAACTTGCGTTGGGGTGAGAGTTGGAATCCCGATCGAGAGGTCGTTGGTCGTGAGAGCATGCTCACTTATAACTTGCGCTGGGGTGAGAATCAAAAACTCGACTGAGAGGTCATTCGTCATGAGAGCATGCTCACTTATAACTCGCGCTGGGACTAGAGTCTGGAATCCCGACCGAGAGGTCGTTGGTCGTGAGAGCATGCTCACTTATAACTTGTGCTGGGGAGAGAGTCTGGAGCTCGACCAGGAGATCGTTGGTTGTGAGAGCATGCTCACTTATAATTCGCGTTGGGACGAGAGTCTGGAGGCGTGAGAGCATGCTCAGTTATAACTTACATTGGGGCAAGAGTTGGAATCCTGACCGAGAGTTGGAATCCTGACCGAGAGGTCGTTGGTCATGAGAGCATGCTCACTTATAACTCGCGCTGGGGCGGAAGTCAGGAACTCGACCAGGATGTCGTTGGTCATGAGAGCATGCTTACTTATAACTCGCACTGGGGCGAGAGTCTGGAGCCGTGAGAGCATGCTCACTTATAACTCACGCTAGGATGAAAATCTGGAATCCCGACCGAGAGGTCGTTGGTTGTGAGAACATGCTCACTTATAACTCGTGCTAAAACGAGAGTCTGGAGGCTTGAGAGCATGCTCACTTATAACTTACGCTGAGACGAGAGTCTGGAATCCCGACCGAGAGGTCGTTAGTCGTGAGAGCATACTCACTTATAACTCGCGCTGGGACGAGAGTCTAGAGCTTGACCAGGAGGTTGTTGGTCATGAGAGCATGCTCACTTATAACTCGCGCTGGGGCGAGGGTCAGGAATCCCAACCATGAGGTCGTGGGGGATTGAAGGAGATGCACCCGTGGACTTAGCTCAATCCACCTGCGATCATAAAGCGTATTATATAAGTCATTAGTTAATTTGAATCTTACTCTGATTTTAAGGTTGTGATGAGGCGCCAAATTTTTATTAACGCTTCCCGTCGCCTTCCACTCCATTTCTCGAGGTAGTCGCATGGAATTTTCGACCCTCGAGGCATGGTCTTCATAAGGTATGGTGTCACTGTTTGCATATCAACTCCATGATTTTCCTGTCCTTTCCATCATAAATGACATTTCATAAGGAGCTGACACGTGCCCCATGACATTTTCTTGTTATGATATCTGACGCACGCTTTCTACACGTGACCCAAGGGCACTTCCCCCTCTTGATCTGACAACTATCGTGTGCCCCGTTGTTTCAATTGTCCGGCTCGAATCTCGATGCTCCTTAAGGGTTTTGGTTTAAAAACCCTAAAGACCTCTAATAGTTGTTTATCAGCGCTTCGTCTTCCTTCAACCTTCCTCCATTGCTTGTTTCTGCTTGTTCGCTTTCCCTTTGTGTAAGTGCTTCTTCTCCCTTATCTTTTGATACTTCGCTTGTTGATTCAATAATGGCCGACGAGATGATAGTACCATGGTACGCGTATTTCGTTTGGATTTTGATAGGAGTGACCTCAGGTCTGTACAATCTAATTTACTACTTTCTGAAGCATATAAGCTTCGCCTTCTAGGACCCGATAAGCATCCTTATCCTCCTCCTGCCGGTTTCATGTCCTTCTTCGAAGACCAGCTTCTCGGCGGTCTCCGTTTCTTATCCCTTCCTTCTTCTCCTCCTTGAGTAAGTATTTTGGTATCCCCTTGTCCTAGTTCGCTCCTAATACCTTCCACGCTATGTATGGAATAATCATCTTGTGTCGCCTATATGAGATCTCTTTGACTCCTCAACTCTTCCACCATTTCTATTCCCTGAAATGATCGGAGCCGGGCGTCTTCATGATGCAATCCAGAACCGGGTATAGATTTTTCGAGGGCATGCCTTCTTCACATAAAGGCTTGAAGCCCCACTTTTTCTATGTCCAATTGCCCGAGTCCGTGACCTGGCTTGTTGAATGATGCCTCAATCTTCCTTCTCCCTTTGAGTTGCGAGACCATCAGCACCATCTTGTTTGTTTGGCTGCCTCTAAAAAACTGGATGGAGTGCAACTGCGACTCTCTTCTCTGCTATAGGAGAGTGTGTTGTATACTTTCAGGCTAAGCCCCATCTAGACGCCTCTGAGCGCACCTTTTGGTAAGATTACTTGACTCTCCTAACATATCTCCACTAATTGAGGTATTTTCTTTTACCTGCAGAAGTCGTCATGTTCCGAGCCTTCGCCCTCGACTCTTTCATGATGTCTAGTGCAATCCTACGAAAGCAAGGTAGAGAGATCATAGCAGGCCAGGAGGTTCCCTATGCCAGCGCCTCAACAGGGGCCTCTTCTTAACAGTCGGGGGACCCTGAGGCCCTTGAAGCTAAATCACTACCCATCGAGGTAGCTGCTGGCGAGATTGCTCCCTCTCCAACTCCCGAGAAGTGCTTATGCCTTCAACGCAAAAGATGGTGTGTTACTCCATCAGTCCAATCTTCACCCCCAAAGGCTGCCTATGTCGCGGACATCCTCCGAGGCCAAAACTCCTGCCCGAGTAAGCCCTCCAGCTCAGTCGGAGGCAGTAGCCTCTCCTGTCCCTATCCCCATCTAGGAGCAGACAACCCCCCAAGCGGAAGGCCAGCCTGGGACTGCTACGCCTTCTACTCCTCTGTCCTCGAGCCAGCAACCACTTTTGGCTCCTACTTCCTCTTCTCGCCCCAAGGAGCGTCTCAAGGGATGGTATGTCTTCACTTCTTCGTTCTAACTATCATCCCTTCAAGTGTTATTGTTGGTGCGGGAAGCATCCGACGATCGAACCTTAGTTTTGATAATGACAAAGGGATTCAAAGTTAAGTTTAATTGTTATCTAATGTGTATGACTGAGTGTTTCAGGAAAGTCCTAGATGCGGTTAAGCAAGGTGAAAACCCTAGGGGGTGGTAACCCTAGGTCCTAGGGGGTGGTAACCCTAGGTGGAGAAAAGTCCTAGTTGCGGTTAGGTAAAAGGAAAACCCTAGGGGGCGGTAACCCTAGGTCATAGGGGGTGGTAACCCTATGCGGGAAGTCTTGGCGGGTCGGCGATTCGGGCAAAAATCCTAGGGGGTGGTAACCCTAGGTTAAAATCCTGGTGTCGCGAACCAGGTAGAAGTCTGGATGGGTCGAGGACCGGACATCTAGCATGAAGACTAGAAGCATCGGACGCTGAGCAAAAGTCCAGTCGATCTGGAGGATCGTACTGGCAACAGGTAAATCTCCTGAGTGGAGTAGGTGAGGGTGCGTTCCCCGTAGAGGGAGCAGTAGGCGTCGGATCGACCTAGGGTTTCCGGTCGGAAACTTAAAGTCAGACCCGGTTAGTCCGATGACTGATAATCTTATTTATCGTATTTTCTTTTTGTGTTCTAATTCTGTTTTGCAGGAAACTAATATTTTCGTGTAGGGTTAGAACTGACCAGGATCGGTCGACCGAACCTTGGATTCGGTCGACCGAACCTCCAAGCTACCAGATCAGATCTCCAGAAGTTGGACCGGGCTCGACCAGGGATCGGTCGACCGGACCTCGGGATCGGTCGACCGAACCTGGGATAGGTGTCGACTGAATCAAGCCTAGGTGTGTGGGTCAGAGGAGACTGATCGGTCGACCGGACCCTGGGATCGGTCGACCGAACGCAGGGATAGAGTTTTTGACTAGATCGAAGCGGAGCGACAGATCGACGGATCAGATGTGGTGGAGATCATTTGATCGGTCGACCGAACGTGAGGATCGGTCGACCAATCCGCTTCGAGTCAAAGCTGATCCCGAGACTTGGGGATCTGGATCAGACCTTGCAGAGCTATAAAAGGAGGCCTCGAGGTGCAGCTCAGATCATTGAATTCGAACAAGAAAACTGCGCTCTTCCGTGTACTACTGCTAACGCCTCAACAACACTCTGCTACTCCAACGAATCAACTCCAAAGTTCTCTATTCTTCTTTTCGTTGGTATAGTTTCTTTATTGCACTAATTGTACTCTAGATTGTAATAATTTCGATATTTTAGTTGTTGCCCACCGAAAGCGGTCAAGGACAGCGGGCCTTCGAGTAGGAGTCGCTATAGGCTCCGAACGAAGTAAAACACTTGCGTCTCTGTGTGTTTTTTTTTACTTTCCGTTGCGTTTCTATTCTGTGTTTTAAATCGATAAAATAGCCACGAGCGCTATTCACCCCCCCTCTAGCGCTTTCAATCCATCAATTGGTATTAGAGCGGGGTCGTTTTGAATCGGTGCAACCACCATTCAAAACAAATTTTTTCGTGGTATTTTCGGATTTTACGGAGTCAATTAGAATTTAACTTTATAGCTATATTCTAATTCTTTTCTCGAATCGGTTTTTGCTCGAGGTTGGTACAATACCACCCGAGTTTGTATTCTGTTTTTATATACTTCCCGCACTACTAATCCAGGACCAAGTCCTGGAATTTTCTTGTTGTTTATTTCTTTTTAGTTAATCTGAATTGGCTCTTCAAGAAGGCTACAGTACAGCCCGCCCCCCGCTATTCACCGGAGACGACTTCGGGTACTAGAAGGGTCGGATGGAGGCATATCTCCAGACTCATTTTGAAGTCTGGATGATAGTCAAAATCGGACTCCAACTACCAACTGATAGCGCCTGCAAACCACTACAATACGAGGACTGGGACACATCTCTGATTAAGAAGGTGGAAGCTAATGCCAAGGCGACCTGCACCCTCCAGTGTGGTCTATCAAAAGAAGAACTCAACCATGTCGGCCCCTTCAACAGTGCCAAGGAGTTGTGGGAAAAGCTCATTAAACTTCACGAAGGAACGTCTGACACTAAAGTAAGTAAAAGAGACTTAATCTTCAATAAATTATTTAATATTGATCCTGTCCGAATGCGGAGTCGATAGACGCTGGGCACGTGGCGCTTCCTTAGCTGCTGCTGTAGCTGATCGATCCTCCGGCAGCGCCTCCGGCGAACCTGCACGGAGTCGGGCCGGGAGGGGGTTCCCGGCGACGACCCTCCGACGCTCAAGTCAGGCAAGGAGAAAATAGATATCGAAGGCAGAAACGGCGTGTTCGCCCCCCCTCTGATGAAGAATGAGGGCCCTTTATATAGGGCTACGGAGGAGCTCTAGCACACTTACCGAGGTGTATACATGTCCATCCGTCATACCTCGGTATGGGTTTGTCAGAAGACCTTGCCTGACACCATGCCGCACAGTCTCAGCACCTCTCTGATGGGACAACGGAGGTTTCTGTGAAGCTCTAGGTATGGCCTAATAGCTAGCCATACTTGCTGTCAGATGCCTTTTCCCTCTCCGTTTGTCCTTTCTGTTGGCCTGCCGCTCATCTTCCCGCTCGGCTTTCCATGAATAGTCCGACCGGACTAGTGCACTGATCCATTCGTGTACTCTACAGTAAGGTGCTCGGTTGCTCGGCTAAGCGTCGCTGTTTGAACGCTGTACACCCAAAGCTACGCGGGGTCGCCGCTCACTCCATCCGGCCGGTCGGCTTGTCAACCTCCTGGCTGCCACGTGGAGTTAGCTCATCTTAAAGGGGGGCCCCGGTTCTTACCGCCGGATCACTTGCCTCCCCTTCAAGTCTAGTCGAAGGAGGCGTATAGCCCGACTGACTGGACTAAGAGTCAATTTAGTCTAGCCGATCGGCTCCTCTTTGCCAGTATGATCCACTCAGCCATCCGTACCATTCATCGAATCTCCTCGTGCCCTGTGTCAATCTTCGACATTAAGGTTGAGCATATCTTCATTAAATGCTCCGAATGATTGAATGCCACGTGGAGCACTGCCATTGGCGATCAGTGGCGGTGGTATTTTTGATGTGATCGAAGCGATTCGCAGCGGATGGCTGGATGAGTGCCTTGGTTCCCGTGACCTGGATCCAACGGTGGAGGCCGCCCGGCCGCCACCTTATAATCTCTTCGCTTCTTCTTTCTTCCTACTTGCTTACGCGAACCTGGTTGATACTTCTGCCCCTGTGCTTTGGAGCTCCGGTGACCTCACCGCTGGTTTCCGACGCTTTCCGGCGCCCTTTCCTCGATTTCTCTCATCGCAGTAAGGTTTAATACATTTCCTCCGCATTTCTTTCTCAGTTTCAATCCTTGCAACCTCCTTTCGTTTGCTATTGCTTTTCTTCTGCTCTTTTTGCCTTTTCGATTTTTTCCGATCGGCCCTATGGCTAGCTCTTCTAACCCCGAAGATCAGTCGCTCGGTCCATGGTATACCACCATGCAGTCCCGATTCGAGCAACGAGACTTCGATATTCTGATGGACAATTTTGAAATCCCAGAGGATTTCGAAATTCGCCTACCTGGGCCTTCCGCTCGGCCGCACAGGCCGCCGCGCGGAGCTTTCTGTGTCTTCCGAGACCAGTTTGCAGCCGGTCTTCGCTTTCCCATTCATCCTTTTATCATTGACGTCTGCAATTTTTTCGGAGTGCCGCTCGGCAGTTTGGTACCTAACACTTTCCGCCTTCTTTGTGGCGTCGTCGTCCTCTTCAAAATCCACAATATTCCCCTCCGACCGGAGGTCTTTTCTTACTTTTATTATCCTAAGCAAGCCGAGCCGGGCACCTTCATGTTCCAAGCTCGGCCTGGCTTGGTCTTTTTCAACAAACTCCCCTCCTCCAATAAACATTGGAAGGAGTATTTTTTCTACATACGTATGCCCGGTCAGGCCCCATTCCCAACAAAATGGCAAGTCAGTCTGCCCACCACTCCCGAGTTGAAGAAATTCAAGACCCGACCGGACTACCTACACGCCGCAACCATGCTATCCGGTCTGCGCCTCGACATCAATAAGCTTCTCCACGAAGGAGTGATGTATATCTTCGGTCTGAGTCCTATACGGACCCCTCTTCCGGCCTGCTTCGGTAAGAATTTTGATTGGGCATTTGCTTTAATTGCTAACTGATTTCTTCTCCTTTCTTTGCAGCGGACACCATCATGGACTCGGTCATGGCTGGTGTTATGAAAAGAAAGGCGGCCGCTCTGGAAGCCGTGGCGGCCAAAGAAATGGAAGCCTTGGGTATAAAGCCGGTCGGATCTCGCGAAGGAAGGAGGGGCAGGTGGAGCCACCCCTGCCGGAGTACCAACCACTCCCGAGGGAGATTCCGCTCGGGCAGAGGAGCAGCCTCAAAAGAGGCGTCGAGTGGAGACTTCCGCTCGGTCGGCGACCTCCACGGTCCGTTCCTCTGAGCGGGCACCTACATCTGCGCGGGGCAAAGCGCCAATGGCCCCGACCATATCGTCCGACCAGACACCTTCGGGCTGGGAAGAGCCAGCTGTTCCGGTGGAGGCTGTTCCGATCAACGTCCTTCCGCCTGTTCGTCGCTCGGTCCAGCGGTCAGCCATTCACTCTCAATTTTCCGCGCCCACTTCTGATCCCTTGCCGACTGCGGGTGTGACCTCCGGCCGTGGCCGCACCATTAGGGTCGCTCTTCATCTCCCAACGGAAGAGCTGCTTCCTGAGGCCGACCAGCCAGGGGTGCCCGAGCATACCATCACTCTGAAGGGCCCATTGGCTGAGATGTGGGCGGATGCTCGAGCCCGGGTTGCAATGATCCCGCTCGGTAAACTCGCCGACAGCCACATGGGACAAGCCACCGGGGTAAGTGTTTACCTTCCAAATCGTTTATATGCTAATTCCGCTCGGCCGATAGTGATAGTTATATTTCCTGCAGAGATGGGTCGAGGAAATAGCGGTTTCCAACCGCCTAGCTGAAGCAGAGGCGGAATTGAAGCAACTAAAAGCTTCAAGCGGTCCGGCCGGCTCCTTGGGCCCAACATACGCCGAGCTGCAGAGTCAACTAAAGGAGACCCGGGGTCTGCTGGCGGCCGAGCAGAAAAAGACTGCTGATCAAGCTCACCACCTGGCTGAGTCCGAGCGGATAAATAAGTCGCTCGGCGAGAAGGTGGCCTTGGCCACCACTCGGAAGAATACGGCTATCTCCGATCTGGAGAAGAAGAATGTGGAGGCCCGAGGTCTGGAGCAGAAGGTCAAGGACCTGATGGACCAACTGACTGCCGAGAAGAGCGCCCGTTCGGACGAAGTGGCGAAGCTTGGAGCTGCCTTACAAGAGCACAAGGACGCAGCTGATGCTTCCCGGGCGGCTCTCAAAGAATACCAAGAAGCGGAACCGAGCCGGGTGGCTACTCTGAAACAAAACTATATCCGCTCGGCCGAATTCTCCGAGAAGGTCTGCGAGCGGATGTATCGAGCCTTCGAACTCGCCATGGCTGCTACGACGAATTATCTGAAGTCCACTGGACAGCTTCCCGAGTCGGCCACCATCCCCGCAAAGGACCAGACGGCTCTGCTCAACGACATCCCATCTGACCTCTATGAGTACTTAGAATAGGGATGCGATGTAACCACTTGGCTAAAGAAAATAGCCTATTTTTGTAAATGGGCCGCTCGGCCTGCAAAATTTGAACTTAATGCAATCTTTTTCTTTCTATTATCTGTCTTCTCACATATCCGCTCTGTCCTTCCCGTGCTCCCCCGACTTGGCTATACGCTCCGTGCCCCTCGATAGCACAGGACATCCGCAATACGCCCAAGTTTATTTGGGTACTTGACCGAGCGGAACCTAGGGTCAGTCGGTCTTCCGATTGACGGGTTTATAGGCGCCGGCTCGTCTCTTGATTTTTAACGACGGTACTCGTCGGCGCGGATATTTATAGCCGGTCGGCGTGGCTCTCGATCTTTAACGACGGTGCTCGTCGGTCTTCCGCTCGGAGGGTTTATAGACGCCGGCTCGTCTCTTGATCTTTAACGACGGTGCTCGTCGGCGCGGATATTTATAGCCGGTCGGTACTTTACCGATCGGAACTGGTCGTCGGTCTTCCGCTTGAGGGTTTATAGGCGCCGGCTCGTCTCTTGATCTTTAACGACGGAGCTCGTCGGCGCGGATATTTATAGCCGGTCGGCTCGTCTCTCGATCTTTAACGACGGAGCTCGTCGGCGCGGATATTTATAGCCGGTCGGCGCGGCTCTCGATCTTTAACGACGGAGCTCTTCGCTGCTGATATTTATAGCCGGTCGGCTCTCGATCTTTAACGACGGTGCTCGTCGGTCTTCCGCCGGAGGGTTTATAGACGCCGGCTCGTCTCTTGATCTTTAACGGTGCTCGTCGGGATATTTATAGCCGATCGGCGCGGCTCGATCTTTAACGGCGGTGCTCGTCGGCGCGGATATTTATAGCCGGTCGGTGCGGCTCTCGATCTTTACGACGGTGCTCGTCGGTCTTCCGCTCGAGGGTTTATAGGCGCCGGCTCGTCTCTTGATCTTTAACGGCGGTGCTCGTCGGTAGCGGATATTTATAGCGGTCGGTAGCGGCTCTCGATCTTTCTGGTGCTCGTCGGTCTTCGCTCGGAGGGTTTATAGGCCGGCTCGTCTCTTGATCTTTACGGCGGTGCTCGTCGGCGGATATTTATAGCCGATCGGCGCGGCTCTCGATCTTCAACAGCGGTGCTCGTCGGCGCGGATATTATAGCCGGTCGGCGCTGCTCTTTGCGGCGGTGCTCGTCGGTCTTCCGCTCGGAGGGTTTATAGGCGCCGGCTCGTCTCTTGATCTTTAACGGCGGTGCTCGTCGGCGCGGATATTTATAGCCGGTCGCGCGGCTCTCGATCTTTAACGGCGGTGCTCGTCGGTCTTCCGCTCGGAGGTTTATAGCGCGGCTCGTCTCTTGATCTTTAACGGTGCTCGTCGGCGCGGATATTATAGCGGTCGGCGCGGCTCTCGATCTTTGAACGGTGCTCGTCGTAGCGGATATTTATAGCGGTCGGTAGCGGCTCGATCTTTAGCGGTGCTCGTCGGCGCGGATATTTATAGCCGGTCGGTGCGGCTCTCTTTAACGACGGTGCTCGTCGGTCTTCCTTTCGGAGGGTTTATAGGCGGCCGTCTCTTGATCTTTAACGACGGTGCTGTCGGCGCGGATATTTATAGCCCATCGGCGCGGCTCTCTTAACGACGGTGCTCGTCGGCGCGGATATTTATAGCGGTCGGCGCGGCTCTCGATCTTCGACGGTGCTCGTCGGTCTTCCGCTTGGAGGGTTTATAGACCGGCTCGTCTCTTGATCTTTGCAGCGGTGCTCGTCGGTAGCGGATATTTATAGCCGATCGGTAGCGGCTCTCGATCTTCGCAGCGGTGCTCGTCGGCGCGGATATTTATAGCGGTCGGCGCGGCTCTCGATCTTTAACGACGGTGCTCGTCGGTCTTCCGCCGGAGGGTTTATAGACGCCGCTCGTCTCTTGATCTTTAACGGCGGTGCTCGTCGGTAGCGGATATTTATAGCCGGTCGGTAGCGGCTCTCTTTAACGACGGTGCTCGTCGGTCTTCCGCTTGGAGGGTTTATAGACGCCGGCTCGTCTCTTGATCTTTAACGGCGGTGCTCGTCGGGCGGATATTTATAGCGGTCGCGGCTCTCGATCTTCGCGGCGGTGCTCGTCGGTAGCGGATATTTATAGCGGTAGCGGCTCTCGATCTTTAACGACGGTGCTCGTCGGCGCGGATATTTATAGCCGGTCGGCGCGGCTCTCGATCTTTAACGACGGTGCTCGTCGGCGCGGATATTTATAGCCGGTCGGCGCGGCTCTCGATCTTTAACGACGGTGCTCGTCGGCCTACAAGGCTAACTCCTTACCAGGCCGAGCGGCCTGGCCTTCGTCCTTGATCGCATAGCTCGGATCATATATACCCGACCGAATGGCTCGGCACATAAACCTCCGGCGCTTGGCTCGGGGCCTTCGTCCTCGAGCGTTCGGCTCGGCACATAAACCTCCGGCGCTTGGCTCGGGGCCTTCGTCCTCGAGCGCTCGGCTCGGCACATAAACCTCCGGCGCTTGGCTCGGGGCCTTCGTCCTCGAGCGTTCGGCTCGGCACTTAAACCTCCGGCGCTTGGCTCGGGGCCTTCGTCCTCGAGCGCTCGGCTCGGCACATAAACCTCCGGCGCTTGGCTCGGGGCCTTCGTCCTCGAGCGCTCGGCTCGGCACATAAACCTCCGGCGCTTGGCTCGGGGCCTTCGTCCTCGAGCGTTCGGCTCGGCACATAAACCTCCGGCGCTTGGCTCGGGGCCTTCGTCCTCGAGCGTTCGGCTCGGCACATAAACCTCCGGCGCTTGGCTCGGGGCCTTCGTCCTACGATGATAATGCCTTATATTCGCTCCTTTGACTTTTCATCTCTGCATTTCAAGTATTTAGTCGAAAAATGAAATACACAGGGTGATTTACAGTGATACACCTTTCACCCCGCCCGGTAAGGCTGGAGGTGGTTCGCGCTCCACGGTCTATCTAGCTGCCGTCCGTCCTCATCCTCCAGATAATACGCGCCCGAGCGGAGCTTTTCGATGATTTTGAAAGGGCCTGCCCATGGCGCTTCAAGCTTGCCGACGTCGCCGACCGGCTTGACTTTCTTCCAGACGAGATCGCCGACTTGGAACGATCTAGGAATTACGCGCCGGTTGTAGTTTTGCTTCACGAGTTTGGCGGCCCTTATCTCGACCAGAGCGTCGAGTTCCTCCCTTGAAAGCGTCACCGTGTGCTGTCGTCCAGCCTCGTCCATTGTCTCTGCTCGGATGCAGGAGCGTTCCCACAGACGGCGCCAAATTGATCCTGTCCGAATGCGGAGTCGATAGACGCTGGGCACGTGGCGCTTCCTTAGCTGCTGCTGTAGCTGATCGATCCTCCGGCAGCGCCTCCGGCGAACCTGCACGGAGTCGGGCCGGGAGGGGGTTCCCGGCGACGACCCTCCGACGCTCAAGTCAGGCAAGGAGAAAATAGATATCGAAGGCAGAAACGGCGTGTTCGCCCCCCCTCTGATGAAGAATGAGGGCCCTTTATATAGGGCTACGGAGGAGCTCTAGCACACTTACCGAGGTGTATACATGTCCATCCGTCATACCTCGGTATGGGTTTGTCAGAAGACCTTGCCTGACACCATGCCGCACAGTCTCAACACCTCTCTGATGGGACAACGGAGGTTTCTGTGAAGCTCTAGGTATGGCCTAATAGCTAGCCATACTTGCTGTCAGATGCCTTTTCCCTCTCCGTTTGTCCTTTCTGTTGGCCTGCCGCTCATCTTCCCGCTCGGCTTTCCATGAATAGTCCGACCGGACTAGTGCACTGATCCATTCGTGTACTCTACAGTAAGGTGCTCGGTTGCTCGGCTAAGCGTCGCTGTTTGAACGCTGTACACCCAAAGCTACGCGGGGTCGCCGCTCACTCCATCCGGCCGGTCGGCTTGTCAACCTCCTGGCTGCCACGTGGAGTTAGCTCATCTTAAAGGGGGGCCCCGGTTCTTACCGCCGGATCAAATATCAAACTGCAAGAAGGTGAGACAGCTGCCCAACTCCACGCCCGGATTCAAGATCTGCTCAACGGTCTTCATGCAATTGGACAGAAGGTAGATAACCGGGACATAATAAGGTACACACTCAGCGCTTTTCCAAGGAACACCTTGTGGGCATCCATGGTTGATGCTTACAAGGTCTCTAAGGACCTCTCTTCAATCAAATTAGATGAACTTTTTTCAAAATTAGAATTGCATGAACAGACTAATGCACGCTCGGTCGAGAAAGGTGTTGCTTTGGTTACAGGTACCAGCAGAACACATGAATCAATGTCAAGGCGCAAAACTAAGCCCAAGTCTAAAGACGAATCAGACGAAGACGAAGTTATTTCCGAACTGGTAAAGCTCGTGCGGAAAATATGCAAGTCAAAAAGGGCAACTCAACGGACCCGAAGGACAAATCTGGAGTCACCTGCTATGGATATAACCAGAAGGGGCACTACAAGCCGGATTGTCCAAACAAAAAGTAACGTAAAAAGAAAGCATTAAAAGCAACATGGTCCAAGTCCTGAGATGAATCCGAGTCCGATGAAGAAGAACCGACAAGCTTCCTCGTGTTTCCAGTACAAGTAGATATTGATGAAACCGAGTCCGAAATCGAGAGCGAGTCGGAAACTGAGTCCGAGCGAAGCCACGGATCCGCATCCATTTCCGAAGGACCGAACCCCACTGTAAGTGCTTTAATGTCTAGTATTAACTTAGATGACTCAGAAAATTTAATTCCGTACTTGCTTAAAAAGTTGGCTAAATCCAACATCCGGGTTAAGTCGCTCCAAAAGGAGGTAACATCCCTTAAGGGAGCAACTGACTTGAGTTCTTTAATTGAGTCAATTCAAATTGGAGGTTCAACTCAAGTCCAACAACTTGAGGAAGAAAATTCCAATTTAAAAACTCAAATTAAAGAACTCAAGGACACGTTGGAACGGTTCACCTTAGGTTCCAAGAATCTGGATCTGATTCTTGGAAAACATCGAGCCGTTTACAATAAATCCGGACTTGGATTTAAGACCAAAACAAAGTTTAAATCATATTTGTCATTAGTAAATAGAAGAAACATAATTCAAGCATGGGTCCCCAAGTCAAACTTGGTTAATCAAGTTGGACCTGGTCACTATTGGGTCCCCAAGGATCAGATCCATTTCCTTTACAGACCATATCGAGGCTATGATCCAGGGGGAGCAAACAGAAAAACTATCTCAATAAATAGATAAAATGCTTGTTTATTTATCTTCCTTGCAAATATACATGCTTAGACTAGGATATCTTAAGAATCTAGGCGTAATTTACACTTGCTAGTTAAAATCTAGGAGTTTCAAAAAGGAAATTGAATATATATTTCTTTGAGCGATTCTGTCTAGGAAGGGGTGGATGATCTCATACCCAAGAAGGCCTAGAGCCTCGCCCTGACCTGGGAATCAATCTTTGAAATACTTATTTAATTGACTAATTGGAAAATCTAATTTTAACTCAAATGTAAATTAATCCTTAGAAATAATTTAAATCAAAGATAACCATCTCACAAAAATACTTAAGATTACCTAATTGATAACTTAGAATCGGGTGAGATGGATCAAGGTTGAACATAGTATCTAATCAATGTAATCTAATCAAATTAATAAACTTAACAAAATTTAATCAATTTTAACAATTTTAAATCCTTTAAAAAAAATTTATTTGAAAAATTATTTCAAAATTATTTTAAAATCTTTGAAAAATTATTTCAAAATTATTTCAAAATTATTTTAAAATCCTTTGAAAAATTATTTCAAACTCTTTGAAAAATTATTCAAAATTATTTTAAAACCTTTGAAAAATTATTTCAAAATAATTTCAAAATCTTTGAAAAATTATTTTAAAATCCTTTGAAAATCAATTTCAAAATCATTGAAAAATTATTTCAAAATAATTTCAAAATCTTTGAAAAATTATTTAAAAATTATTTTAAAATCCTTTGAAAATCAATTTCAAAATCTTTGACAAATTATTTCAAAATATTTGAAAAATTATTTAAAAATAATTTAAAAATCCTTTGAAAATCAATTTCAAAATCTTTGACAAATTATTTCAAAATCATTGAAAAATTATTTAAAAATTATTTTAAAAGTCCTTTGAAAATCATTTCAAAATCTTTGAAAAATTATTTAAAAATTATTTTAAATCCTTTGAAAAATTATTTGAAAAATTATTCAAAATTATTTTAAAATCTTTGAAAAATTATTTCAAAATCTTTGAAAAATTATTCAAAATTATTTTAAACTCTTTGAAAAATTATTCAAAATTATTTTAAAATCTTTGAAAAATTATTTCAAAATAATTTCAAAATCTTTGAAAAATTATTTTAAAATAATTTCAAAAATCTTTGAAAATTTATTTTAAAATTATTTTAAAATCCTTTGAAAATCAATTTCAAAATCTTTGAAAAATTATTTCAAAATAATTTCAAAATCTTTGAAAAATTATTTTAAAATTATTTTAAAATCCTTTGAAAATCAATTTTAAAATCTTTGAAAAATTATTTTAAAATCTTTGAAAAATTATTTGAAAATTATTTCAAAATCTTTGAAAAATTATTTCAAAATTCTTTGAAAAATTATTTCAAAATCCTTTGAAAAATACTTTGAAAATTAATTTCAAAAATTATTTCAAAAATACTTTGAAAATTAGTTTCAAAAAATTATTTCTCAAACTTAGAATTTAGAAGAAATTTTGTTAGACTTTAATGTTTACAGGAAAAATAATTTGAAAAGCTAAATGTTTCCTTCCGTACTCATTTTTTTTCTCTTCCCTCTCTTTATTTTTTGATATATGGCAAAGGGGGAGAGTATAAGGTAATTCAAAAATTCAAAGGAAACTACAAGGAAAAATTCAAAGGAAACTAAAATTAAAAAATTCAAAACTAAAAGAAATCAGTTTCAGGGGGAGCTTCAACGTGCTTAGGCGTTATTTATGCTTGTACTCATTTATATTTACCTTTATTGCATTTTTTTACTTAACTTTGAATTTCGGTTGCCATAATCAAAAAGGGGGAGATTGTTGGTGCGGAAAGCATCCGACGATCGAACATTAGTTTTGATAATGGCAAAGGGATTCAAAGTTAAGTTTAATTGTTATCTAATGTGTATGACTGAGTGTTTCAGGAAAGTCCTAGCTGCGGTTAGGCAAGGTGAAAACCCTAGGGGGTGGTAACCCTAGGTCCTAGGGGATGGTAACCCTAGGTGGAGATGTTAGAGTGTATACTAAAAGCCTAGCTTTTGGTATAAACATTTATCTAGAAATAAGAATCACATTGGTCAAATGTCTACATTTATGATAAATGTAGTTGTTCAATTAATTTATATTGTAGATAACATGGTGTGTGGTGTCACACACAGAGGATCATGTTATCAGTACCTTATAAATTATAAACAGTAGCTCACGACAATAATGGAAAGGAACAAACCATTGGAAGGTCGTAGTGTAATTAGGTATTAGTTTATCTTAACTATATAATTACACTAGTACACTTAGAGTGTATTGAGTAGGACCATTTGAGGTCGTTCCTTTTGTACTGACTTTATGAAGGAACAAAGACCTCAGTTATTATGGAAGTGTGTGCTCTTAATCCTAATATAATAACAAGCACATATATTTGATATTTATTTCTTTAATTTATCAATGGGTGAGATTTAGTTCGATAAATCAATAAGCCCGATAAGTTGGGAAATGATATCACTTATAGGGTGTGTTGTTGATTATAGAAGGAAACTGTGTCCTAGTGATCTAGGTTGAGAATGTCCCCAAGAGGAGCTCATAAGGATTGTCATGTTAAACCCTGCAGGTGGACTTAGTCCGACATGACGATGAAGTTGAGTGGTACTACTCTTGGAGCTAGATATTAATTAAGTGAGTTGTCAGTAACTTACTTAATTAGTGGACATTTGTTATCTTAAACACAGGGAGACTAACACACTCATAATAAGAAGGAGCCCAAAATGTAATTTGGGATTGGTGCGGTAGTTCAATAATAGTTCTTTAGTGGAATGAATTATTATTGATGAAATTAAGTTGTGTTGTCGGGGTGAACACGGGAGACCAAAACCAATTCCTCCTCTCGGTCCCTATCGTAGCCTCTAGTATATAGAGATTTATATCCATCGCATACCCACCTTCTTACCCATCCAATGGGGCGGGCCAAGCTAGCTTGGAACCCAAGCTAGGCCGGCCAAGACCAAGTGGATGAGCATGTAGGTGGTCGGCCAAAGCTTGGGTCCCAAGCTTGGGTGGCCGACCACTAGAATATTTAAAGGATTTTTTAAAATTATTTCTTATGTGGATATCATGATTTTAAAAGAGTTTAAAATTAAAATTTCCTTTTATAGCTTTCTACAAAAGATTAAGAGAGATTAATCTCTTTCCTTATTTGTAGTTTAAAAGATGGTTTTAATTTTGGTAAAACTTTCCTTATTTGTAAATCATCTACATGTTTAAAAGAGTTTAAAATTTGAAATCTTTCCTTATTTGTTGATTAAAGGAGGATTTTAAATTTTAAGAAAACTTTCCTTTTAACCATGTTCATGATTTAAAAGAAAGTTTAAAATTAATAATTCTCTTTTATTAGTTTCTACAAAAGATTGAGAAAAGATTTGATATCTTTCCTTATTTGTAGATTAAAGAGATTTTAATTTTTAGAGATAACTTTTTTATCCACATGTTTAAAGAAAGATTTTAATTTATTAAATTTCCTTTTATAAACCAATCATGAAGGATTAAATTATTGGAGAAATTTTATAAATTTCGGAGACAAATTAGGAAGTTTTAATTAATTAAAACTCTCCTTGTTTGTAACTTTGGTGTGGGACCAAATAAAATTGAGAAAGAAAATTGTTTTAATTAAATAATTTTTCCTTTTCAATGGAAAAAATTAAGGAAATTTTATTAAATTTTCCTTATTCGCCAGAATCAAGGATTATAAAAGAGGGGTAGAGGAGGCTTCAAAGCTAACGACTCTATTCTATTTTCTCCTCTTTTTCCTTGGTGTGGCTGACCCTATTTCTCTCCTCTCCTCTTATTGGCTGAACATACCTCTTGGTGGAGCTTTTGTTAGTGGCGGATCAAGGAAGGAGAAAGAGAGAAAGCAAGCCTCGTTTCTAGCATCCCTTGGAGCATGGTGGTGGTGGCCGAACCTCTTCATCCTAGAAGATGTTTTGATGGCCGAAACTTGCAAGGAAGATGAAGGTGATTGGTGGTTTCTCATCTCGGAAGATCGTTGCTCACACAACGTCCGAGGTTAGAAGAGGAATACGGTAGAAGATCAAGAGGTTTTTCTAAAAGGTATAACTAGTATTTTTCTTTCCGCATCATACTAGTTATTTTTGGAAATAATACTAAATACAAGAGGCATACGATTCTAGAGTTTAATTTGTTTCGATATAGTGTTCTTTTGTTTTTCTTTCCTTGTGATTTGATTATTTTTTTGGTTAACCTAAAGTTATTTTAGGAAATTAAATATTATCTTTCCATAAAGGTTTTGTCTAGTCGGTGGTGGTTGCTCCATATCCAAGAGGCCATGTGCCTCGCCACGTCGATCTGGGAACCAATTATGGAAATTAATATTTAATGGAATTAATAACTTAAGGAGATTTGGGTCGAGCGTGTTAAGTTCAGCAGATCCAAGTCAAAACCTAAAGAACAAATAGATTAAGTTTTGGATCAAGCGTGTTAAGTTCATGAGCGATCCAAAATTTAATTTAAAAGAACACATGGTAGCTAGGAAAGGTTCAGACCTTTGTACAAAGTTTTTATACAATGGAACCTCTAGATTTTCCGAGTAACAACCAACAATTGGTATCGAGCTAGGGTTTGCCTCTGTATTTGGTATTAGTTTAATTATGCACATGTCATACATAATTTAGGCAGGATAATAGTAGGATGTGCTAACTTTGTGGATGCAGGATCCAACTATTATGGCTTATAGTTATTATGTGTGTGATTGGACCCTTGGACATGTCAAGGGCATTTTATTGTGTGTGCATGATTGTATTATAAAATACAGCAGGAGCTGTATTTAGTTTTATTAGGATTTTATTTTTGATCTAGATACATGTACATTCCTTTTATGGAATATAAGATCAAAAATGTAAAATTCTATTTATGTCGCGGATCGAATCTTGCAAAGCGTGGAACCTTCTGAGGACCAGAGGCGCAGCGGAACTAGGAGCAAGATGGATGCGACAGCTAGACCCGGTGGCGGTGGCCAAATATGGCAGCAGTTTGGGATGACAACACACGGAGGACAACTAGAGATAAAAGCCATAATAGTTGAAAATTAGATTTTCTATTTATTGCTCTTTTATTGTGCTGTGTGTGCATGTTGGTTTACATATTTAGTAGGCTAGCATAGTTAAAATTCCTCATTTATAAATAACTAAGTGGGAGAGGGATTTTTAAGTAAATCCCATGGTCTCCATTACTGGTTTGTAAGTGATGCAAACAAGCTTGCGCGTTGGCTCTGAGTGCCTTCCTCCATAACGGATGAGCTTGTTTGTGGATCACTAGAACAGACTTCCATTTTTGGATGACTATAGGAAGTTAATTAAGAGCGTGTGATCTTCCCCAACGGAAGGGGCATAATCTTATTAATGGACTTAGTGTCAAGTAATGGTATACACTTAGACACATTTAATAGTATCCTCCCCATCGGAGTCACTGCTATTATTTGTGTGACCAAATGATACCAACTATTAATTTTATTTGTCAAAAAGTTAGGTTGACAAGATAATAAAGTTAATGGATTAAAACCCTCCTTTTACAAATGTTGAATTTGTATACGTCCACACTAACGTGGCATGCAAAATTCACGGTGTTTGAGGTGTTGGTGAATTTAAATAATATTGTTTGAGGAATCAATATTTTTTAAATTCAAAAGTTTTTGACCAAATATTTGATCAAAGACAGATCAACTATTAATTTTATTCGTCATAAAGTAAAGTTGACAAGATAATAAAATTAATGGATAAAATCTCCTCTTTGATTTTGTATACGTCCACACTAACGTGGCATACAAAATTCATGGGGATTTTTAAGGAGTTGATCTTGACCAAATATTTTTTGTGATTCTTAGGATTTAAATATTTGTCAATCCCCTAGTAGTCATACTATAGAAAAGACTTAGTAGTCTCAATTGTAATGATTGGAAATAGGACTTGGACATTAAGGTAGACTGTCTTCTAAGAACTAAGAACA
This sequence comes from Zingiber officinale, assembly GCF_018446385.1. NCBI lineage: Eukaryota > Viridiplantae > Streptophyta > Magnoliopsida > Zingiberales > Zingiberaceae > Zingiber > Zingiber officinale. The sequence goes on from NC_055995.1 coordinate 134,050,045, forward strand.
ATTTAGGTGTATTTAATTCATTAGTTGAAACATGTCTAGTGGTGTTATCTACCAGACCTGGAGTGTAGATACAAGATGCCATTAATCATGTCTGCATTTCATTGCAGGGTTCCAGGAAACCCGACAACTAAATGAAAGGTAAATCACCGTCCACATGAGCACTACTGTAAAAATGGTAGCTGTTGCAGTGGGAGATGTTTATCTTTTGATAAGAATAAAACATAGATTTTTGAGTAATTGTCTTTACACACCAAGTTTAGAAAGAACTAGTTTTTCAGTTTCTAAACTATTCAAAGAACTTGATATTCTGCCTCTTTTAATAACAAAGTTGTTATTAAGAAAAAGAGGGAAGTTATCTGTTCTGGTACGTTGGTTGGCAATTTATAAATCCAATAACTCTCACGATGCAACAAATGGAAATTAGTAACACATCTTCTAACTTTAAGAGAAAGTAAGAAATGAACCAATTATATCTTTGGCATCTAAGGCTAGGTTATATTAACTTGAGTATGATTCATTGGTAGCTGATGAACTTTTGGGTTCATTAGTAGTGGAAATCTTTCTAACCTGCGAGTCTTACTTGGAAGGAAAAATAACCAAGAAGCTTTCAAGTCTAAGGGGTATGGAGTCAAAGATATGTTGAAATTGGTTCATTCTGATTTGTGTGATCCTATGACTATCTAGACAAGAGGTAGTATTGAATATTTCGTCTATTTTATAGACAACTATTCAAGATACAAATAAATTTACTTAATGTACCGCAAGACTAAGTACTTTGATTAGTTCAAAGAGTACTAGGCTGATGTGGAGAAATGTTAAAGTAAAAGTCACTATGGTAAGATCGTAGTGGCAAGTACCTCTTGGGAGAATTTAGGAGTCACTTATCAGAAGTAGAGATTCAATCCAAACTAATCGCACTGGTACACCTCTACAGAATGGTGTAGTAGAAAGAAGGTATATGACTCTTATGGAAATAAGTAGATTGATGATGAGTTATTTTACCAAATTCATTTTAAGGATATACTCTAATGAACAAGTACCTGTACTAATCTTCAGTCGAATCGCTACATTAACTATTGAAGCTACTGTATTGAAACTCGGTTTAGGGTAGTCCAACACATATCTTTGAAGAGAGACAATGATAAGTTGGACAGGAATTCACTTGTTTGTGGGTTATCCTAGAGAAATGAAAGTAGATTTATAGTCTTAAAAATCAGAATCATTGTTAGCATCAATGACCGATTTTTAGAAAAGGACTATGTAATAAACCGTGTGCCCATAAGAAAATTTGTTCTTAAGGAAATAATAAAAGACATGTCTAATCTAGTACCAATTGTACAAGATGAGATACCACAAGGAAACTGCAACACGTATCATAAATGATACACAATTACAGAAAGTGCCTTGTCGTAGTGGGAGGGTTGTTAGGCAACCTAAAAAGATTCATGTTTTGGGAGAGTTTTTGGACTCGATCCCTGGAGGACATGAACCTGATCTCCGGACATATGACGAAGCACTCCAAGATAAAGATACAATATCTTGGAAAAGAGTAATGAATAACAGAATTAGAATATATGTATTCTAATAAAATCTGGAAGCTTGTAGAATCACCAAATGGTGTAAAAGCCGTTGGGTGTAAAAAGGTCTATAATAGGGAAAGAGGGATAGACAGGAAGGTAGTAACTTTCAAAGCAAGGCTTGATGAAAAAGGAAACTTTTTCACTGGTAGCCATGCTTAACTCTATCCGGATTCTTTTATCTATTTGGCAAGTGGATGTCAAGACAGCATTCCTTAATGGAAGTCTTGAAGAAAGCATCCATATAAAGCAACCAGAAGGGTTCATTGCAAAGGGCTACGAGCATCTTGTGTGCAAGCTCAATCAGTCTATGGACTGAGGCAAAGCTTCAAGGTCTTAGAACATCCGGTTTATCAAAGTCTATGAATTTAGTAACCGGATAAGTCTTGTGTATACAAAAGGTGTGATGGAAGTGTGGTGGTATTTTTTGTACTATACGTAGATAACATTTTTGGTAGTTGGAAACAATATCAAAATGTTGTCAGAAGTAAGGGTATGGTTGTCCAAATAATTCGATATAAAGGACTTGGGAGAATGTATATATTCTTGAGATCAAAGTAATAAGTGATCGCAAGAAAAGAATATTTTACTTATCCCAAGCTTCATATATCAAAAAGATCCTTGCTCGTTTTAAGCATGCAAAACTCCAAGAAAGGTTTCTTAACTTTTTAGGATGGAGTAACTTTATCTAAAGATATGTCTCTGTAGACATCAAAGGAGATAAAGGAAATAAAGGCAGTTCTTTATGCTTCGGTTGTCGGAAGCCTAATGTATGCTATGCACGAGATCAGAAATCTGTTTTGCCAAGGGCATAGTTAGCAGATATCAAAGTAACCCTGGACAAGGATAGTGGATTGCAGTAAAGCATATATTGAAGTACCTTAGAGGCACTAGAGAATATATGCTAGCTTACAAGGCAGTTAATTTGGTCCTTGTGGGTTGCATGGATTTTGACTTCCAATCGGATAGGGACAATAATAAGTCAACCTCGGGGTTTTGTGTTTACTTTAGGAGCTAAAGTCATAACTATGGAAGAGTGATAAGCATAGGTGTTTTTCTGGACTCCACCATAGAAGTTTAGTATATGGCAAGCCTCTGAGGTAGCCATAAAAGCTGAATGACTCAATAACCACAAGATAGACTTAGATATGATTTCTGGTTTGTCCAAAGATTATTACAATTTATTGTAATAATATTGGTGCAGTAGCAAACTCGAAGAAACCATAAGTCTATAGGCAAGTAAACACAATAGAGCGTAAGTACCACCCAATACGAGAAATCGTATAAACGAGGAAAAGTTGTTGCCGCCTAGATTGCATCAGATGATGACCTATAGATCCTTTCACTAAGGTCCTTAAGGCAAGAGCTTTTGATGGACATGTTGAAGGGTTGGGAATCAGATGTATGGCAGCAGATATGGCAGCTTAGTCTTTTAGTATAAGTGGGAGATTGTTAGAGTGTATACTAAAAGCCTAGCTTTTGGTATAAACATTTATCTAGAAATAAGAATCACATTGGTCAAATGTCTACATTTATGATAAATGTAGTTGTTCAATTAATTTATATTGTAGATAACATGGTGTGTGGTGTCACACATAGAAGATCATGTTATCAGTACCTTATAAATTATAAACAGTAGCTCACGACCATAATGGAAAGGAACAAACCATTGGAAGGTCGTAGTGTAATTAGGTATTAGTTTATCTTAACTATATAATTACACTAGTACACTTAGAGTGTATTGAGTAGGACCATTTGAGATCGTTTCTTTTATACTGACTTTAAAGGAATAAAGACCTCAGTTATTATGGAAGTGTGTGCTCTTAATCCTAATATAATAACAAGCACATATATTTGATATTTATTTCTTTAATTTATCAATGGGTGAGATTTAATTCGATAAATCAATAAGCCCGATAAGTTGGGAAATGATATCACTTATAGGGTGTGTTGTTGATTATAGAAGGAAACTGTGTCCTAGTGATCTAGGTTGAGAATGTCCCCAAGAGGAGCTCATAAGGATTGTCATGTTAAACCCTGCAGGTGGACTCAGTCCGACATGACGATGAAGTTGAGTGGTACTACTCTTGGAGCTAGATATTAATTAAGTGAGTTGTCAGTAACTTACTTAATTAGTGAACATTTGTTATCTTAAACACAGGGAGACTAACACACTCATAATAAGAAGGAGCCCAAAATATAATTTGGGATTGGTGCGGTAGTTCAATAATAGTTCTTTAGTGGAATGAATTATTATTGATGAAATTAAATTGTGTGTTCGGGGCGAACACGGGATGCTTAATTTCATCGGGAGACCAAAACCAATTCCTCCTCTCGGTCCCTATCGTAGCCTCTAGTATATAGAGATTTATATCCATCGCATACCCACCTTCTTACTCATCCAATGGGGCCGGCCAAGCTAGCTTGGAACCCAAGCTAGGGCCGGCCAAGACCAAGTGGATGAGCCATGTAGGTGGCCGGCCAAAGCTTGGGTCCCAAGCTTAGGTGGCCGACCACTAGAATATTTAATTTAAAAGGATTTTTATTAAAATTACTTCTTATGTGGATATCATGATTTTAAAAGAGAGTTTAAAAATTAAAATTTTCCTTTTATAGCTTTCTACAAAAGATTAAGAGAAGAGATTAATCTCTTTCCTTATTTGTAGTTTAAAAGGATGGTTTTAATTTTTGGTAAAAACTTTCCTTATTTGTAAATCATCTACATGTTTAAAAGAGAGTTTAAAATTTGAAATCTTTCCTTATTTGTTGATTAAAGGAGGATTTTAAATTTTAAGAAAACTTTCCTTTTTAACCATGTTCATGATTTAAAAGAAAGTTTAAAAATTAATAATTCTCTTTTATTAGTTTCTACAAAAGATTGAGAAAAGATTTGATATCTTTCCTTATTTGTAGATTAAAAGAGATTTTAATTTTTAGAGATAACTTTTTTTTTATCCACATGTTTAAAAGAAAGATTTTAATTTATTAAATTTCCTTTTATAAACCAATCATGAAGGGATTAAATTATTGGAGAAATTTTATAAATTTCTGGAGACAAATTAGGAAGTTTTAATTAATTAAAACTCTCCTTGTTTGTAGCTTTGGTGTGGCCGACCAAATAAAATTGAGAAAGAAAATTATTTTTAATTAAATAATTTTTCCTTTTCAATGGAAAAAGAATTAAGGAAATTTTTATTAAATTTTCCTTATTCGCCAGGATCAAGGATTATAAAAGAGGGGGTAGAGGAGGCTTCAAAGCTAACGACTCTATTCTATTTTTCTCCCTCTTTTTTCCTTGGTGGTGTGGCCGGCCCTATTTCTCTCCTCTCCTCTTATTGGCCGAAACTTACCTCTTGGTGGAGCTTTTGTTAGTGGCCGGATCAAGGAAGGAGAAGAAGGAGAGAAAGCAAGCCTCGTTTCTAGCATCCCTTGGAGCATGGTGGTGGTGGCCGAACCTCTTCATCCTAGAAGATGTTTTGATGGCCGAAACTTGCAAGGAAGAAGAAGGTGATTGGTGGTTTCTCATTTCGGAAGATCGTTGCCCACACAACGTCCAAGGTTAGAAGAGGAATACGGTAGAAGATCAAGAGGTTTTTCTAAAAGGTATAACTAGTATTTTTCTTTCCGCATCATACTAGTTATTTTTGGAAATAATACTAAATACAAGAGGCATACGATTCTAGAGTTTCGAATTTGTTTTCGATATAGTGTTCTTTTGTTTTTCTTTCCCTTGTGATTTGATTATTTTTTTTCGGTTAACCTAAAGTTATTTTAGGAAATTAAATATTATCTTTCCATAAAAGGTTTTGTCTAGTCGGTGGTGGTTGCTCCCATATCCAAGAAGGCCATGTGCCTCGCCACATCAGTACTGGGAACCAATTATGGAAATTAATATTTAATGGAATTAATAACTTAAGAAGATTTGGGTCGAACGTGTTAAGTTCCGCAGGAGATCCAAGTCAAAACCTAAAAGAACAAATAGATTAAGTTTTGGATCAAACGTGTTAAGTTCCGCAGGCGATCCAAAATTTAATTTAAAAGAACACATGGTAGCTAGGGAAAGGTTCAGACCTTTGTACAAAATTTTTGTACAGTGGAACCTCTAGGTTTTTCGAGTAGCAACCAACAGGAGAAAAGTCCTAGCTGCGGTTAGGCAATAGGAAAACCCTAGGGGGCGGTAACCCTAGGTCATAGGGGGTGGTAACCCTATGCCGGAAGTCTTGGCGGATCGGCGCTTCGGGCAAAAATCCTAGGGGGTGGTAACCCTAGGTTAAAATCCTGGTGTCGCGAACCGGGTAGAAGTCTGGATGGGTCGAGGACCAGACATCCAGCATGAAGACCGGAAGCATCGGACGCTCAGCAAAAGTCCAGTCGATCTGGAGGATCGTACTGGCAACAGGTAAATCTCCTGAGTGGAGTAGGTGAGGATGCGTTCCCCGTAGAGGGAACAGTAGGCGTCGGATCGACCTAGGGTTTCCGGTCGGAAACTTAAAGTCAGACCCGGTCAGTCCGATGACTGACAATCTTATTTATCGTATTATCTTTTTGTGTTCTAACTCTGTTTTGCAGGAAACTAATATTTTCGTGCAGGGTTAGAACTGACCGGGATCGGTCGACTGAACCTCGGATTCGGTCAACCGAACCTCCAAGCTACTAGATCAGATCTCCAGAAGTTGGACCGGGCTCGACCAGGGATCGGTCGACCGAACCTGGGATAGGTGTCGACTGAATCAAGCCGAGGTGTGTGGGTTAGAGGAGACTGATTGGTCGACCGGACCCTGGGATCGGTCGACCGAACGCAGGGATAGAGTTTTTGACCAGATCGAAGAGGAGCGATAGATCGACGGATCAGATGCGGTGGAGATCATCTGATCGGTCGACCGAACGTGAGGATCGGTCGACCGAACGTGAGGATCAGTCGACCGATCCGCTTCGAGTCAAAGTTGATCCCGAGACTTGGGGATCTGGATCAGACCTTGCAGAGCTATAAAAGGAGGCCTCGAGGTGCAGCTCAGATCATCGAATTCGAATAAGAAAACTGCGCTCTTCCGTGTGCTGCAGCTACCGCCTCAACAGCACTCTGCTACTCCAACGAATCAACTCCAAAGTTCTCTATTCTTCTTTTCGTTGGTATAGTTTCTTTATTGCACTAATTGTACTCTAGATTGTAATAATTCCGATATTTTAGTTGTTGCCCACCGAAAGCGGTCAAGGACCGCGGGCCTTCGAGTAGGAGTCGCTATAGGCTCCGAACGAAGTAAAACACTTGCGTCTCTGTGTGTTTTCTTTTACTTTTCGCTGCGTTTCTATTCTTTGTTTTAAATCGATAAAATAGCCACGAGCGCTATTCACCCCCTCCCCCCTCTAGCGCTTTCGATCCATCAGTTATGTCCCATTCCTTCTGTAGTACCTCTCCCAACTGCGGTCAGGTGTAACTTCATGGTGCCCTGGCCGATTCATGGAAGCACTGCTAACAAGATTTTGGAATGCCTCCAACTGGACTTGGCCGACCAGTTCTCCCAACGACTAGTGTCAGTAAGTTTTATCTGCTTCTTTTTCATATCGTTGAAATACAACTAATCCTACCCACGCTCTTGATAGACCGGTATCATGGGGTTGAGCCTCTCCCAGTACGTGGCTGGTCTACATCGGGATAACGAGTCCTTAAGGGCTCGCATTCAAGGGATGGCGTTTCCTACAACTGCTGGTCGTGCTTTTGACCTGATAACCACTAAGAGTCTTCTCCATGTTTGTGCTACACTTGGATTCCGTTCTGTTCTCCTGTATACAAATTTTGTACAAGCACAGAACTTTTCCTAGCTACCCATGTGCTCTACTAAAGTTAAACTTGGATTGCAAATGATGCTTAACATTATTAATCCAAGTTGCTCTTCAGAAGTTAAACTTGGATTGGAAACGAAACTTAACATTTTTACTCCAAGTTCAACCGATATGTTTTTCTGAAGTTAAACCATATTACAGAAGATGATTAAATATTTATTTCAAAGATTGGCTTCCAGGTTAAACATGGTGAGGTACTAGGCCTTCTTGGGTATGGGATCATCCACCACTTCCTAGACAAAGTCTTTCGAAGAAATTCAATGTTTAAACTTCTTACAGTAATCCTCGGTTTAACTAAAGAGACCTCAATAGAAGTATAAGATCGAAACATGAAATCAAAACACAAAATCGATAACACAAAACCGATAACCTAAAATCGATAGCCTCTTGTGTTGGTATTTTAGGATCCATTCAAAGAATATGAACTAATTATGAAGCGGAAACTAATAATTAGTTATATCTTTCTTTGAAGATTTAATAACCTCTTGATCTTCTATTGTATTACTCTCCTCCTCTTGGACGTCGTGTGGGCGACGATCTACCAAGATGAAATCCACCCAAACCTTCTTCTTCCTTCCAAGCTTTCATCCACCAAAGGGATATCACAATTAGAGAACCTCCTTTCTCTTCTTCTTCACCTCCAAGTTGTTGGTGCAACCTTAGGTCAAGGTTGACCTGGTTGACCCGACTCGAGGTGACTTGACTCGAGTTGTATTTTGATGTTTGACTTGGGAAGATTGTCGGTGCAACCTTAGGTCAAGGTTGACCTAGTTGAGTTGCATATTGATGTTTGACACTCGTGAGAGAGTTCTATTCTTGATGTGAGACAAGAATAGATGGTTAGGAGATTATTGGTGCAACCCTAGGTCAAGGTTGACCTGGTTGACCTGAAAAGTCCAAGTATGAAGACTTGGCACTGGAAAAGTCCAAGCAGGGAGCTTGGCACGCGAAAAGTCCAAGTATGGAGACTTGGCACTGGAAAAGTCCAAGCAGGGAGCTTGGCACGAGGGAAAGTCCTAACTGGGATGTTAGGCAGTTGGAAAGTCCTGGTGAGTGAAGCCAGGCAGTGGGAAAGTCCTAACTGGGATGTTAGGCAGTTGGAAAGTCCTGGTGAGTGAAGCCAGGCAGTGAGAAAGTCCTAACTGGGATGTTAGGCAGTGTGGAAATCCTGGTGAGTGAAGCCAGGTGAAAGTCCGGGTGAGTGAAGCCAGGCAAGGGAAAATCCAGATGGATCAGGGATGATCGGACATCTGGTGTTGAGGAAAGTCCAAGTAGGTCAAAGGGATTGACCGGACACTTGGCGAGGAATTCTAGCAGGTCAAGAGAGTGACCAGATGCTAGGGATGAGATACCAATAGGTCAAGGTTGACCGGATATTGGTGTGGAAGGCGTGGGAATTGGTTTGGACAAAAACCAAGAGCTGGATCGATCAGTGGATCGATCCAGGTCATCTGATCGGTCTGGGGACCGATCAGCATGAGTCCTGATCGGTCCCCGGTACGCACAGAAAGTTGGGCGCTTTTCTGTAGAACAGCTGGATCGGTCTAGAGACCGATCAGCACCATGCTGATCGGTCTCCACGACCGATCAGAGACGCAGCCACCTCTCTGTAGGAGAGGTGGGATCGGTCCGGGGACCGATCAGACTGGGGCCTGATCGGTCTCTCGGACCGATCAGGATAGCTCCATGGTCTGGCCCTAGCCGTTGAGAGACAACGGCTAGGCTATTTTTGGCTCCTGTGTTTCTGGCCTTTTGGCTTGCAGGTTCGCAGGTTCGCAGGTTTTATAAGGGTTCGAGTGACTCTACAGAAGAACTAACTCTTCTCCGAACCTTCTTCTTCTTTCTGCTGCTGAGCTCTGCTGAGTTCTTGAAGCGTTGAAGCTTCGCGTGAGCTTCTCTTTGGCTGGGTCACCTGCTGTTGTAGGCGCTTGGAGCTGAGCTTCTTCCAGTCGAAGAGAAGGCAAGCAAGAGTTTTCTTACTGTTGTATTTCTTGCTGTCTTTCCTTGTATTTCTGTACTCTCCTTACTTGCTGTTGCAAGAGTGTGTTGTGGCGAGGTTTCTCCACCCACAAGGAGCTTGTATTAGCCGGTTCTCCGGGGACTCATCCACCGACGGATTGATAGGCTTCGTCCACCTTACGGACACGCCGAGGAGTAGGTGTATCATCTCCGAACCTCGTTACATCGCTGCGTCTAAGGTTTGATCATCTTCGTTTCGTTTCTATTTAGTTATTTCCGCTGCACTAACCCTAATTGTAGAAAGAAACGGAAGATTTGGGGTCGGCTATTCACACCCCCCCTCTCTAGCCGAGTACGAACGATCCTAACACAAGTATCCGACCACCAATGGAACTCCAAGCTTGATGCCACCGACCACAAAGAAGAAGAAGAAAAGAAGAAAATGAAGGGTCGGCCACCAAGGAAAGGAAGAGGAAATAGAAGATGTGTTAAACCATAAGACACCACCTCCTCATCTTTTATAATCCTTGGTGAATGCAAAAAAAAAGAAAGTTTTAAAACAAAATTAAAACTTCCTTTTAATCCTCTATCATGGCCGGCCACACCCTTTTCATCAAACAAGGAAATATTTTAAACAAAAATTAAAATCTCTCTTTTAAAATTCCTTTTGTGGATAGTTATAAAAGAAATATTTTATAAAATTAAAATATCTCTTTTAAATCCTTTTGTGGATGTCAATAAAAAGAAAGATTTCAATAATTAAAATCTCTCTTTTAAATCCTTTTTATGGATCTCTATAAAAGGAAATTTTTTAACAAGATAAAAACTCCTTTTATTTCCTTTTGTGACCGATCTAAAAAAAGAAAATTTTATAATTAAAATCATTTTTTTAAATCCTTTTTATGGATGTCTATAAAGGAAAGATTTAACAAAAAATAAAACTTACTTTTCTAATTTATGTGTGGTCGGCCCCTTGCTTGGGCACCAAGCAAGGCTTGGCCATCCCTAGCTTAGGCTCCAAGCTTGGCTTGGCCGGCCCCTTGCTTGGACACCAAGCAAGGCTTGGCCGACCCTAGCTTAGGCTTGGCCGGCCCTAGCTTAGGCTAAGAAGCTGGACTTTGGGTGGATATAAGGCTTTATATAAGAGGCTACAATAGGGACCTAGAGGAGGAATTGACTTTGGTCTCCCGATGAGCTTGAGCTCCCCGTGTTCGCCCCAAACACCCAACTCAAGTTCATCAATAATAACTCATACCACTAAAGAGTTATTATTAACTACCGCACCAATTCCAAATTATATTGTGGGCTCCTTCTCATCATAAATGTGTTAATCTCCTTGTATTTAAGATATCGAATGTCCATTAATTAAATGAGTTACTAACACTCACTTAATTAACATCTAGCTCCAAGAGTAGTACCACTCAACTTTATTGTCATGCCAGACTAAGTCCACCTGCAGGGTTTACAGGGCAATCCTTATGAGCTCCTCAAGGGGACATCATCAACCTAGATAACTAGGACGCAGTTTCCTTCTATAATCAACAACACACTATATAAATAATATTATTTCCTAACTTTCGGGCCTATTGATTCAATGAACTAAATCTCACTCATTGATAAATTAAAGAAATAAATACTAAATATATGTATTTGTCATTATATCAGGATTAAGAGTACGCACTTCCATAATAATAGAGGTTATGTTCTTTTATACAATCAGTATAAAAAGAACAACCTCAAATGGTCTTGCTCAATACACTCAGAGTGTACTAGTGTAATTTTATAATCAAGATAAACTAATACTAAATCACACTACGATCGTTCCAATGGTTTTTCCCTATCCATTTTGGTCGTGAACTACTATTTATAATTTATAAGGAACTGATAACATAATCTTCTGTGTGACGCCACACACCATATTATCTACAATATAAATTAAATGAACAACTACATTTAACATAAATGAAGATATTTGACCAACGTGATTCTTATTTTAAAATAAATATTTATACAAAAAATTAGGCTTTTAGTATACATTCTAACACTCCAATCTCACCTATAGACAGTGGAAGAGAAAACACAAATTGCCAGGGACATGGCTCACGTAGAGTCAGAGAAGGTGCAGTCTTTGAAGACCGCCCTGAAGACAAGCGAGTCCAAGCTTAAGTCTGAGGGCCTAAGGTACGTCCAGATCCTGGCTGTCTTGGAGGTGAAGGAGACAGAGGTGACCATCCTCTTTCGCAACTACGGGAGCTCCAAGAGGCACACGACTCTCTGAAGACAGACCTGGCGGCTAAAATGGCATATCTGTCCGCTAGCATTGATCGGGAGGCTGCCCATCAGAAGCAATTGGAAGTGGCTCAGATTGATCTCAAATCTATGCAGGCAGAGCTTTCAGCGACTAGGGCAGAGATAGTGGTCGCATGCAAGGAGTTGGCTAAGGCACGAGACGACGCCGACAAAGCTGGGGAAGAGCTGAAGGATTATCAGGCGGGCGAGAGCTCTCGTCTAGCAGCTCACAAGACCTCCTTCCTAACCTCCAAAGAGTTTGGGTCAAAGATAGGCAACCTCATCGACCAAATGCCTTGTTATGGTGGTGCAGGGGCCTTGCTGCAATTGCAAGAAAAAGGCTTGCTCTGGTCGACTCCCCCTGAAAACTTCTTGGACCAAACCCGTCTCCTAAACGAGCTTCCTGGCGAAGCCTTCCCCGCGTTTGAGTAGTGCATGCCCCCTTGTAACTCTCTCCTAATGGGGATGTAAGTGTTGGGACCCGTTGGTCGGCTAGAAAAGGGGGGGTTGAATAGCCCTGCACAAATTCAAAAGAAACTCTTCTCGGACTAAAAAGAACACTTGCATAAAATAAAATAAAGGAATAAATTAAAAGACGAGGCTCACAGATTTTATTTGGTTACAATCGGGGAGGTTGTTAATCCAAGAAAATGAATCGAACTAAGTATCTCCTTCAGACGGAGAAGCCTCTTACAGCAGTGAAAGTACAAAAAGATGAAGCTAAACTAACAAGGTGAAGCACACAAGTGTTGGAACTCAAATTGCTTGTTGTTGTTGAAGCTTTTGGACCAAGGCTGTATTTATAGCCTTGGTTGGGGCACCTGGAAACGTTCTAAGCGCTTGGAGTGGGATAGAAATCTATCCTCGACGTAACAGTCAACGTCCATGTCGATAGTGATAAAGTTTGGGTTTTAGGTGCCCAGAAGGATTCCGAGTGCTCAGACTCCGGGTGCCCGAACCCTCAAAGTCAACCCCATTGACTTTTTCGATTTGGGTCCTCTGCTCCGGTGCTGCTTGTTGGGGCAATTCTCCTTGGTCGAGTTTGACTAGTTTAACTAAGCTTGAGTTGGGTCAAGCTTGAGTCGTGATGTTTTGATGTTTGACAATATATGGAGATTGCTAGGGCAATCATCCAGTTATGGAGATAGTCAAAGGGTTGACCAGGCTGATAAGGAGATAAGTCAAGTAGGTTAGGGATGACAGGAGACTTGACGGGGAAAGTCCTAACTGGATGTTAGGCGTCTAGAGGTCCTAACTGGAGTTTAGGCATTGAGAAAGTCCTGGTGAGAAGCCAGGTAACGGGAAAGTCCTAACTGGAGTTTAGACATTGAGAAAGTCCTGGTGAGGAGCCAGGCAACGGGAAAGTCCTAACTGGAGTTTAGACAGTGGAGAAAGTCCTGGTGAGGAGCCAGGCAATTGGAAAGTCCAAGTGTGATTTTGGCAAAAGAGAAAGTCCTGGTGAGGAGCCAGGCAATTGGAAAGTCCAAGTGTGATATTGGCAAAAGAGAAAGTCCTGGTGAGGAGCTAGGCAATTGGTAAGTCCAAGTGTGATCTTGGCAAAGGTCGTAAGTCCAAGCATGTGGTCTTGGCAAAGTAAGTCCAAGTGTGATCTTGGCAAAGATGGAAAGTCCAAGTGTGATCTTGGCAAAGATGGAAAGTCCAAATGTGATCTTGGCAAAGGTTGCAAGACCAAGCATGTGGTCTTGGCAAGGTAAGTTCTAGTGTGATTTGGCAAGGAGAACTCGATAACTAGGATGAGGCTGAAGGAAGTTCCTGAAGACAAGGCGTGAAGGATGGGTAGATATTTGAGGGACGCAAGGCTGATGGAGGAGGCTAGAAGACTAGTTCGAGGTTAATCGAGTGTGATATATAATCCGACAACTAGGATGAGGCCGAAGGCAGCTCCTGAAGGCAACGCGTGAAGGATGAGAGATATCCGAGGGACGCAAGGTTGATGGAGGAGGCTAGAAGGCTAGTTCAAGGTTGGTCAGGTGTGGCCAAATGCTAGGCGTGGAGACCCAACAGGTCACGGTTGACCGGGAGTTGGGTTGGAGACTTTGGACTTGAGTTTGAGTCAAGTCCAGGTTGTTCAATCGATCGGGCGATCGATTGAACCAGGCTCCAATCGATCGGTCGATCGATTGGAGTGTGCTGCGAGTATGGGATGGTCCCAATCGATCGGTCGATCGATTGGGAGCATCACTCGTGAGCACAGAAGACATCCCAATCGATCGGGTGATCGATTGAGACCTGGAGTTCTCGCGCGAGGAGTCGTGAGAACAGTTGGATCGATCGGCCAATCGATCCAGCCATTTCCAGAGAGAACAGAATGCATCTGAATCGATCGGTCGATCGATTCAGATGGTTCCAATCGATCGGTCGATCGATTGGGAATTCGACCGTTGCAGGATTGCAGGCGATGGACGGCTGGGATTGCTGGGTGCTGACGTGGCAATCGATTGGGATAATTTGGATCGATTGGGAGCACTTTATAAAGCCTGGGCGGAGCGTTTTCTTCGCTAGAACTTTGCGTTCTTCTTCCTGCGACTTTGTGCGATTCTTCACGCGAGCTTTCAGATCTTCACTGTCAGTTATTGAAGGCACTTGGAGGTGTTTCTCCAAGGTTCAAGAGGCAACAACGAGCAACAAGTAAGCAAGAAGAAGTGTATTTTACTTGTATTTCTGTATTCTCTTCTTGTAGTGGTGTTGTGTTGTTGTGTGAGTTTGTACGAGGCTTCTCCACCTCCGACTGTGACCGAGAAGGAGGTGTTCATAGTGGAGATTGTGTCGTGTGTGTGGATCCTTGGATTAGTCACCTCTTCTTGAGGTGGATACCAAGTAAACCCTAGGTGTTAGCGTTGTGAGTGTTTTGTTTTATTTTGTCTTTGTATTCCGCTGCACATTATCAAGACGAAGCAAGAAGGAGCAAGCGTGACGAAACGCTATTCACCCCCTCTAGCGGGCACAAAGGTCCCAACACTGCTCACCTCGGTTCGGGTCTTTTGCTCCGACTCTGCTCGCTTGGGTAATTTCGGCCAACCGAAATAAGGCCCACCTGAACCTAATTTCGGCCTTCTCCTCGAGCAGGCTTTTGCTCTGACTTCTCGTCCCTCGAACCTCGCACATGTTCTTCTCGTCCACTGGTGTACTCTTCCGCAGTCCTTCCGCCCATCGAATGCACGAAGCCCGTCAGCTCTCTTCCCATGTTATCTTTCTCGCTAGCTGTGTCTTCTGCTCGACTTCCTGTGCTCCTAAGTTCCTGCACACTTAGACACATGGATCAAAAACCAACAGAACCTAACTTAACTTGTTTGATCACATCAAAACAATCTTAGGGTTCCAACAGTGAGGTCTTCCACCTTTCTGTAATTTTGAATTTGAAAGTTATTGAAGATGTGTGAATGGGCAGGCTACCCGTGTGTAATGTGATGTCTACATGTTTATTGGACTCGTTCAGAACCCTTAGACATTTCACCTAGTAGGTTTGAGTGACTCGTTAAGTGTTTATCCCCTTCATGAATGCGTGTTTGGCTTAATACCCGAGTAGACATCAGCAGGGGTAATTTTACCTAATCGGTCGTCAATCTTGACCGACCGCTCCATTTCCCTGGACGGGCTACGTTGTATAACTACTCGGTCAATCACAAACTACAGTGATTCTAGGGTCATCTAGTTAGCCCAGGCAGGGCTTACTATAGCCTCGTCTACTTCCGAGGCTATAAAGACTTCCCCTCCACGTGTCCTTAGATCCAACATCTCTTGACAAGACCTCTTCTGCACCATATTCCAAGACGATCCAATGGCCACCATTGCTTCTACACCTATGGCTGACGCCGGCTACCTCATCTATAGATCGCATGATTGGCGCTGATGTCGAGGTGTTCTTCCAAGCATCTCCTCGCACTACTATAAATAGTCTACTTCTCTTATTTGGACTTCTCGCGAATAGCAAGTCATCTTCCCTTCTCTTCCTCCCTCCGTGCTCTTAGTTTCTAGTCTCCTATTTGTGGCCTTGACCTTCTCATGGATTCTCCCATACCTAGGTATGCTCCTGAAGTTTCACCCTCAGCAGTGTAGATCTGGACGATCTTCGCTTCGTGTATGAAGTATCCACAGCCATGCACATCATCATACCCTCCGAGGTCCATTGACTCTTCTAATCACCTCAGGACTGTATGACTTTTTTTCAAAGAACAAGTTGTGGCCGGTCTTTGTTTTCCTATCCACCTCTTCTTTTCCAATGTGAATTGCTACTTTCGTATTTCGCTTTGTCAACTCACCCCTAACTCCATTCGGATCCTATGCAGGTTCATTCTCATCTGTGACTTGTGCGATATTCATTGGACTTCTTGCCTATTTTACTACTTCTTCACTTCCCAGTGTCATAGTGAAGGTATTTTCCGCTTCCAGGCTCGTACCTAGACCAACCTTTTTGCACCCTTACCCCCTTTGAGAATGAAGTGGAAAGATAAATACTTCTTCCTTTGCTTTCCCTCTGCTGTGGAGTGGCCTACTGAGCAGCACTTCTATGTCCCTTCGGTGCCCCCTCTAGGAGATTATCGATCATACCCTATTTTTGTGGAGGTGTCGTCACAGCTAGAGGATTGGTGCTTCGATCTGAGCATCTTGTTAACGGAGGATGTGCTGTATTTATTTAGGCTGAGTTTCGTTCCTTCAGAGTTATCGCATTCCTTTGGTAAGCATTATTTTCACCTTGACTTTCTCTTGCCTTTCGTGCTAACCCTCATTTTACTGCAGCAGACACTCTCGCCCGATCGTGTTTGACCAGGCCCCTCCCCCTAAGCGCTTTGAAAATAAATCGTCGAAGGCGCATAATCTTGGATAGGCGGGGCCTTCCATATTCCACTTTAGCCGCTTTCAGGGTGGCTGCCACTACTGTTTCTTATCCTGCCGCCCCTCAAGCGACACCTCCTGCACACTCTATTCCAGAGCATGCGAGGCAGACTCTTCCTGCTCCTCTCGCTCGTCGCCCCCGGACTCTGGAAGAGGGGTCCGACTCAGACGAACAGTCACTCTCGTGTCGACCAAGGTGCAGACCTGTTGTGTCCTATCCGGTAGCCACGGCACATACTACGACCTCCCTGCCCCATAGAGTGCCACCTTCTGTCCCTAATCCGCAACACCCGGGCGACCCTATTATTCCTCCGGAATCCCAACCCGGAGCCGATCGAGGGAAGGCCCCGGTCAAGGGCGGTCCTGAAAAAAACTATGCCGGGGCAAAACTATAGATTTGGCCATTTGGACCCTCCCTCTTACATGAACTTAAAAACTCGAGGGAGGGCAGCATGGTGACGGACGATGTCGTCGTGCCGTCGCGCCGTCCCGCAGTCGTGCCGTCGCACCATCCCGTCGTTGTGCCATCGCTGGGAACTTCGGAGTTCGGCAGCGATGATGATGAGGGGGGGAGGGGCGCGACTAGAGGGAGGTCGCAACAAGAGGGAGGGTGACTGGGCGAAAGAGTGGTGGCAAAAAGACGATATCACTCACCCCCAGCGCCCCCGCCGCACCCTGTCCAGGCCTTCACGAGGGAGGTAAATCACGGTATCTGGAGAAGTTAGTGCATAGTGGGAAGAGGTACACAGGGATCAGGGAATTACGTCCTGACTACCCCGCGGTTCGAACCCACGCTCTCAAGTGGCAAGCTTCTACGCACTAGGGAGAGAGGGAGGACGAGAGAGCTAGAGAAGGAGGGCAAGTTCGCTTCAACGAGGAGGGAGAGGGCTAGGGCGAGAAGGTTTCAATTCGACGAGGAATTAAAACTATATATTTTTAATAATATATTAAAATAAATTATGGAGCCCCATCCAAAGTGGGGCCCTGGGCAGGTGCCCTGCCTGCCCCCCACCAGGGCCGCCCCTGGCCCCGGTCGTTAAGGAAGAGATTGATCCGGAGGGGTGCTCATCACCAATCTCCCCGGTCGGGCCTTCTTCCCCTCGACCGTCTACTTCTACTCAACCTGGCTTGAGTGGGACTGCTCCTGGATCATCCCGGCCCCGACATTTCCATTTTCGTGCTACTAAGCTTTCAGAGTGGGGATTGTGTAGCATAATCGCTACCCAGGCTAGCTGTATCTTGCTACAGGGACAACTAGCGACTCATTGGGAGGAGACTATGTAGCGAATGGATACCCTCCCACTGCCAGCTCAGGTGGACCGATTTTCTGAAGGTGTCATCGCGATAAGCCTCTGCTTTCTCTTATTGCTCTTTTCTTCTTATCCTGACTTCCTTGCTCTAATACCTCCGGGTGCTTGGTCTATGGTATTTGCAGGGCAGTGAGTACCAAGCTCCAGATTCCTCTTTTCGCCAGCTTTTTTGATATCATCATCGGTACCCTCATTTGACTCCGCTTCCGAATGAGATTATAGACCATTGCAAATCATGGTGTCCCCTTAAATTAAATTTTTTCACATAAACATAAATAGTGATATAGTTAATTGTATGTTGTTAGTGTCAAGAGCATGCAACAAAAATATATTAAAAAAACACAAACAAAACAATATTAACCAAATCAGTTAACATGGTTTAGAGATCTGACTACTAATCCACAATTTATGATATAGTTGGTGGATCATGCCTAAATGATTCCACTAGAGCCAATCCCTCAATTAATTATAAAATAGAATCAAAACCTAAGATTTTTACAATCAATCCACTCCTCTAGACAATGTTGAAATGAGAAAAATAGAGTAAAAGAAAATATCAAGGTGCAAATGAATAGTTCATTCTTGAAAGCCTTCAACCTTACCCAAGCTCTTGAAATCCTTGAGCATAGTTAGCACAAAACTAGATGAAATATATAGAATATCTTAGTGCAACCCTACTTGGCTCAAACTTGTTAATGCTTATATAACTCAATAGTTCATTCTTGCAAAAGTCTTTACAATCCCAAATGATGATGCAGAATTGTTCATTCTTGCAAATGAATTAAGTCCACACAGATTGATGCAAGTAAGAAGTAAATTATTTGCGTTAAGTACACAACCCAATAGTCTTAAATTTAAATAGTTTATTTGAGGCGATATATTCAATTAAAGACATATTGTGTTTTATTATGTAAAATTTTAAAATATATTGAATTGTATATATATATATATATAATAATTTTAATGGAAAGATTCATAAAAATATATCACAACTATACAGTGTTAATAAATGATACTAAAGTGTGGAAAACAAAGTTACTTTAGTGTGCTCATTAGCACATGGAAATCAAAACTATGTACTAATCCAATATAACATCTAAAAATAAAGACTGATTCAATCAAATCAAGCAACTACATAAACAAAATCCAATGAAAGTTTTCACAAAATAGTGATGATAAGCATACTAAAGTCGAAAACCTTCAGTAGTACTTTTAAACTTCACATTGCCATTAACTACTACTGCATGGACATCCAAGCAACTTAAGAAACTTCAAAACTAGTCTACAGAAGGACGCTGGAAAGCAAAAAAACTAACACAAGGATTCCAAATAGCAGGTAGCAGCCGACTGGGGCAGAAAGCAAAAAAACTAACATAAGGATTCCAAATAGCAGGTAGCTGCCGACTGTGGCAGTTTCTCCAGCTTCAATCTTTCCCGCATTCTGCAGTGAGTAAGAGGAAGTATATCAAAAATGAGTATATAAGAGAGTTTGAAACTCATGAGAAGACTTTACTAGCTCAAAACAGGAATGTATTAGTAGATAGTAAATTGAACCTTTGTAGACGAAATAGATGATAGAAACTCTTTGTCTTCAGGAAACAACTGGAGATTTTTGGTCTTCAACAAGTAGTCCACTGCATCTTCCTCAAAGTCCAACAAGCAACCAAGCCTAATGAGCTCAGCAAGTGAAGCAATCTGGTCAGGCATTTCAGACAATAAGCCCTTTGCTATCACATCAGCAAAATTTGTTGCATATTCAATGTTGTGTCTTTTTCGTTTTGTTCCACCTTCATCTCTTTGTAAGAATAACTTCGCCTTATCTTTTTCCCAACGGAACATTTTAATAGCTTTTGAATCTAAAATAGTTTGAGAGGATAGTGTCAGCTTATAGCTAACTGTAACAGGCTCATTAATTTCCAAGACTTCTAAATCAAGCAAATATTTGACAAAACGATGCCTTTCAGTAGCAATTATATCAAGAGAAGTATCGGAAAGAAAAGCAAGCACAATCCTCAGCAATCCATTGCTCAATATCAGAGATTTCTGATCGACTTCCCTAACATTAGCACCAGTGGTTGTGAAAGACTCGTCCTTTTCTACAGACTTGGAAATTGATTGGGCGCCAATGCTGCTATAGATCTTGTTCATATTTGCTCTAGAAAGTGCAGGAGTGGTTACTTGAGGATACCATACAAAGATTGTTCCAGAAACCTTGTCAAACATTTCCTTCAGAAAGAAATCATCCGGAATGAATACGTCTTGTTTTCTGGAAAGAATGACTTCATCATTACTTTGCACTGGTAATTTTGATATGCTTCCGAGAAGAAGTTTCTCTGTGTTTCTATTCCAATGCTTCGCAATGAAGACCCAGAAAGCAGAGCATTGCTGAACAGAAAGGTGATGAGCTGAAACTTCCCACGAGGACCAGAGCTTGCAGTAGTCATCGAGGCATGGACCAAGATGAACCCCAAAGACCCTTGAAAAGAATTCAAGAAGCTCTGTGTCATAGTATTTATCCAAAATGAAGAGTTGAGAACCAAACAGGTCATGTTTATCATGTAGTATGCAACTGATGGAGCTCACCCATTCTCTACCACCCCGTGGGATCCAAATCCACTCTGCAGCTTCATCATCAGGCTCCCATTTATGTTCATTCAGGAACAGGTACACTCTCGAGATTGTACTAATATCAGAGTGACACTTAATATGATGTGCCAGTAACAAGCATGCTTGAGTGGCATTCACAGATACACCAATTTCTTTTAGCTCCCATTTATAAGATGCAAGCTCAGATCCATAGAAGATGTCATCAATAAATGGACCGTCATTTCTTTGCAAACTCCACTTGGGATCAAAGAGAAGGCTCTCTTCTGGAGATTTGTATCCAAGAACAGTTTTTATCCATCTACTTTTCATCTTTTGCTTGAACTCCAAAGGAAGAGATTCTGAATTTTTCTTTAGATTGTGAATGCACTGTAGCAAGGATATAATGCTAACTGGATTAATGATAGAAGGATCTCTGGGAAGGTTGATACTATCTACGACAAATTTAGCTCCCTCTTTGAAGTCAACTACAACACCAAAGACCTTGAGCTCATTTTTGAAATCATTGATCTGGTTGGAGTAACCATAGAATGCAGAATTACCATCGATAAATGGAAGATTTGTTATAGTTGAGATAGGCTCCCACTCTGGACCAAATAGGATTGAAGCTTTTGGAGATCTGAATCCATGATTAGTATATAACCATTCCTTCGTAAGGGAGAAAAGGGAAAGATCATGTGTGAATGTAATTTGCTTTTTAACAAACTGCCTATAACATGTTAACAATGCGAGAACATTTTGGTTTGTGATCAATGATATCTTTAAAAGGAGATTCAATCGAGAAGCAATAGCTTTTGAGAAGTCATCTATGGTTACTGCTACTCCAACTTTCCTTAGCTCTGCCTGATATGACCATAATCTACTGCCATACATTGCCTCATCTATTACCGGAATGCCGCTGACAACCTGAAGAAGGCATTCCCATCCTAAGACAGCCAGAAAAGATTCACCTGGAATTTGATAGCCAAGCTGGGTCTTCAACCATTTAGTCTGTGATAACTTTCTGAGGAGATCAACAGGAATGTTAGCATTTCGTATGCATTCAAGTATGAAAATGGCAGCATCAGCAGAAACAGAGCTTGAAGGCATTTTAAAGTTATCAACCACAATCTGATAATTTTTGTTGAATCCAACTAAAATCCCAAATAACTGCAGCTCAGTCTTGTAATCAGCAATCTGCTCACCATAGAAAGAAGTGTCTATGAAGGGAAGATCACTGACATGTGATGCAAGTGTCCATTCTGAATCAAGCAATATGGACTCTGATGGGAATCTGAATCCAACTGATGTTTTTAGCCATCTTGCAGTTTTGGTGCTCTGTATTAGATACTGAGGGGACAAACTTACCTCTCCCAAATATCTGACCAACTTGAGCAACGAATAGAAATTTGCACTGTTTAAGGTGGAGTCAGCTGTTGCAGTGATGAGATGGCTACCAATATATTCTGATGCATCCATAAAATAAAATCTGACGCCAATTTCTTTAAGTTCTTCTGTGTACTCCGTTATCTTTTCACCATAAAACTCTTTCTGGATTAAAGGTATGTCGACAAGTGTTGATGCTACCTGAAGTAGTCTTCCCCAATCGGAGCTCAGCAAGAATGACTCAGAAGGTGGCTTGTAACCAATTGATGTCTTCAACCAGCTTCCAGTTTTTATGCTGCTAAAAAATTTCTGCAGCTTATGATCAGTCCCACGAGATCTTATATTTCTAATCCATTCAAGTAACAGGAATGCATTTTCTTTTGTCAAAGGAGAGTAAACAGTTATGAAAGCTGCATTTGGAGGATAAACTTTTGGAACATCAGAGGCCTTTCCATGTTCTTGCAGGAACTGAAGAATCTGTCCTTCACATGTACCATTTCCTGCGAAATTGGCAGCGGCCAAATACTCCCTGCTCAGTACAACATAGTTGTGAGCCCTCCAAGGATTTGAACCAATTAATGTTAACCATTTGCCCATGCAGTCTGGCACAAGAACTTCTGCCTTTTGAACAATCACTTTTTCGTACTCATCTACTATTGGCAATTGAGAGAGCAATGTGTTTATGCACCATTCACTAGCATAATTATACTTACGAGAATGATATAGAAAATGAGTGAAGGTTATGGCAAGCTTGCTACTAGTTAGTGACTTGATAACAATTGACCCATAGTCATAAAGAGTTAAACTCTGCAGTTTCACAGAATTCTTGAGCCAATCCATTACTCCTGATTTTGCCATTAAAGACAGTTGAGTGGTTTGCGGCATAAAAAATAGTTTCGAGACAGATATGAACTCCTGATTCCAGTTGATAAGCCATGTGATGATATCATCGCCGTTGGCAATACATAGCTTTTGATGACCATTTGTTGCTTGTGATACACTTAACAAAGATATGCCGCCAGTGGCATCCATAAACCTTAACAGAGGTAAGTCCATAAAAAAAGAGTTCCAATTCTGAGCAATGTAGTGCAGAAGCTCTACGTAAATATCATCAGGCACTACTTTTGGAAAATTTGAACCCCGTATGAATGATGCATACCATGCTAGATCAACATAGCCCACTCCCAGATATCGTAGTACATTATTATAGTCATTGTTATTCAAGTAGGCATTCACAATATGACTTCCATGTGAATGCAGGTTAAGTATATCAACCCCAGACTTCTGTGCTTTAATCAGAACACGCCAAAATGCAGGATCAAGCCACTTGATTTCACTAGGCTTACAAAACATCTTTTGGGAATTGGTTAATTCACAAGGTATTATATGCTCACCAATGATTTTTTCTTTAATGGATTGTCGCACAGGGTCTAGCAACTTGATATGAGATTTCTCTACTGGTATGAAATTGAACAAGAAGGGAATGGAAAATGAGTTTGCCTCATTTGCTCCTTTAATTAGTATAGTGAAAGCATTCTTAAATGCAGAAGGTACACAGCTAAGAATTCCTTCATTCCATGGGTTATTTAGCTGTATCGACTCCCTTGAAGAAACTAGAAGGAAATCTGCCTGGATTATAAATGGGAACCCAGTCTCCATGTCAGTAGGAAGAAAGGAATACAAACCAGACTTTTGCATCCCGCAATTCAACCGCCTTCCAAAGGGAAAAGCTAGAGTAATAACCCATTCATCAACTTCAGCCCTCTTCTTTGAAATGCATTCCCGTTTTACAGGGAACCTTTGCTTCCACATGTAGTAACAGCATTGCTCTTCATCTCCCTTGTCACCCATTTGAGCAGTAAGACGGAGAGTGTATGATTCTGCATTCATGTTTGTTCTCGTTTGGCAAGTGTCTTCACCAGAAATAGAGATCTTGCAGCCAGTATTACACGTTGAATCATCGTTATCTCTTCTCACAGATAGTTGCCTAATTTTTGAAAGAAAAAGTAGGACCTCCGGATGTAAATTTGATAATTGTTGCTTCACAGCTGACTCTTTTTCAATCTTCAAAGGCAAGATTATAATAGTTGTAGGAAGCCTTTCCGAAGGACCATATAAATTTTGCAAGTCAGAAAGGCTCGGATTCTCGTCAACCCACTCAGGCACAATGTAACCTAGGTTGCAATCAGGTGATGGTTCCTCATTAAAGCATATTTGATACCCATTGCTGAAGATATAGGGCTTACTGGATATCAGAAAGACACTTTTGAATCCTATGCCTGCAAATTCATAAATAATTACTGTCATGGTCAAACTCTAACACTAATCATTTAACAAACTATGGCATAAAATGAAATAAATTAAATATGCTTATAATTGTACCATGAAGCAAGAAGATACGATCTAACTTCACTGATTAGGACAAAGGTAATAATGATAAGCTCCCGAAAAATTTTCTAGTATTGAAGGATTTATGTTATTTTCCCTCAAATTTTAGATTCACTCAAGATTACTAATTTAATGGAATAATATGACTTATGTGGAACGGATATTGAGTAATCGAAGAATGAAACAAATTAGTTAATTTGGAGAACGACTATATTGCAAAATCTGTATATGTTTTTTATAACTAAACAAGATAAACTACATAAAAATATTTGTTGTTCAGTGAAAAAAAATCATTTAAGACAATTGTTTAAAATATTAATAATGCCATAACATTTAAGATCAAACTTGAGCTCAAACTAGTGACATAGCAAGGTCGATATAAAGTGTCACACAGAAATAAATGTTTACACAAAAGTGCAAACCTTTCTCCCCTATGTAGCCAAGGTGCCGTTTCCCTTTCTTTGTTGATTTACCAATCCTACAAATGGAATCAATGTTCGATGGAGAGAAACCTATCTCATTGTTGAATAGGAGCAGTGTTGTTTTGGCTCCGGTCATCGTGATATCCTTTGAAGTAAGCAGAAACTCAAGGGATGGAGTGACGCCCTCTGCATACTTGTTGTCCTCTGCATTCTGTCGAAATGTAAATTGATAAATGAAATACGATTGAAAATGGTTAATGGAGATGGCAACCCATAGCACAAACTAAGACCTAGAATCCGGAAAGAGTTAGTAGAAACTGCACTGACCTGAACAAGCTCCATGAGGAAGTGGACATCCTTGGAATAAAGCTCTTCGGAGAGGTAGAGGACGGCCTGATGGATGTCCTCGGCCAGGGGATTCTTGTCATCTCGCCCAATGTAGTACCTCTCTCTCCGTATCCACTCGACGTGCTCGCGAGGGGTAGAGTAAGCAGCAGCAGCAGCAGCCGCCGCCATTAGAGCAAGAGCAGGAGTAAGAGTGAGTGCAATTGCAGCAGCAGCACAACCACAGGAAGACGAAGACGAAGAAGAAGAAAATGGGAAGTAGTACGGAGCGTTGATTAACGTGGAAGAGGTGAGAGACAATAAAGAATCGCTTGTTTTCGACGCAGGAGGATACGAAGCGTCGGTATTGTTGATTAGGATGGAGATGATGCGTGGAAGAACGAACAGTTTGGCTTTTCCCGTTAACTTTTTGACTTTCGCTGAACTTGATGCTCTACATCCACTGTCTTTATTCCTTCCTTTCGATTAATTTGCATGCAGTGGACGATCCAGGGTTTCACCAATTTCATACTGGCGTTTTTATCATACGAGTGTAACTGTTTTTCATTAATTTACTTAAAGCTATATTAATAGTCTTGAGTATGTTGTTCATCCTCGAGGCAAATTATAATTATATTAAAATATCTACATCAACTATTCTATCTATCAAATTTATTTTAAATTTTAGATAGAATAATTAAAAATCATCCTATTCATTTTTTAAATTTAGATTTGATAAATAATAATTCTTTA
Organism: Zingiber officinale; assembly: GCF_018446385.1. Lineage (NCBI taxonomy): Eukaryota > Viridiplantae > Streptophyta > Magnoliopsida > Zingiberales > Zingiberaceae > Zingiber > Zingiber officinale. Next base: position 134,075,731 of record NC_055995.1, read on the forward strand.
AATTTAGAAAATCTATCCTAAAAATAAAATAATTATTTTTAATCTCTCTCCTTCCACTCAATTTCTCTCTTTCTACTCATTGCATAAATATAATAATAAAAATAGAAGAAAGAGAAGAAAATAATAATAAAAAAAATTAAAGATGATGAAAATTTTAAGATATTTAATATAATTTATAATAAAAAATAATTATCTAAATTTAATAAAATAAATTATTTATCTTAAATTTTAAATATAATAATAAAGAAACTCATATGGATGCATGATCACAATCATGAAATGAAACCTATGATTAGAATGGAACTCATTAATTTTAAATATATTGGAATAATGAAAAAAATATCTTATGAGCTTATTGATCGAGGAGGATAATTAAGAAGATGACGCTGACGTTGAGAAATTTTATACCTATTTAAAATTTCATATTATATAATCTATTTTTTAAAAAAAAAATAGATGGCGAATTAAGTTAAAGTTAACCCAAAAAAATGGATTTTCGAAAACGTGTTTTGAATTATTGTAGGTGTATGTATTTAACTTTATCGTGAGATTGCACAAATATTCTCAAGAAACTTGTCCTATGTCAACTCAATGATATTCAGAATAAACTTGAAAATAAATTTATTATTGACTCAGAACATCTCCAATATAAATTTTATGAGAGATTTATAAAATTTAAAAATCTTAATAAAAATATTTGAATCATTATAGACAAGAGGTTTATAGTCAAAGAACAATATTAAAACTCAAAAAAAAAATCTTTTAAAAATAGAGCTCATAATTAATGATAAAATAGTATTGCATTAAGATTTGTGATTTGTAATATAGAGAGTCATTTGTAATATATATATAACTGATAAAAAATTATAGAGAAGTTTTTCTTTGTAGAGAATAATAAATTATTATATTTGATATGATATTGATATATCATATTAGGGACTACAAAAAATCTCATTTAGAATTGTAGAACTTTATTATAAATTCGATGAGTGTCATGATCTTTATATAAATTAAGAGGTCAGATACCTTGATCTATAAAAAAGTGAATCAGGGGGTGAACCATTTGTAATTACGGTTGGATTGTGACCGCGATCCGATCGTAATTAATTGTGATCCTCCCTAGACCCTAGATCCCCCTCCCCCCGAAGTTATAGTTTAGATAGGGATGGGTGGTCGGAATCCGCCCCCGCTCAACGCCCGCTAGCTTAGGCACTTGTCTACCTTCGACAGCCTCCGAGCGGCCTTCAACCATCCGTCCTGATCTAAATTATAATCTAGGGAGACGATGACCTAGGGAAAGATCGGAACCAATTATGATCGGATCATGGCCACAATCCAACCACAAATTGCAAATGATTCATCATCTGATCCATTTTTTTGTGAATTAGAAGATCTGGTCTCGTAAATTATGGCATCACGGATGATTAAACCTCTCAATAAACTTTTTTTCCCTAATATGACACATCAATGTCACATCACAAGTAAAAAAAAATTTTTTGCACAATGAAAATTTTTCATATAACTTTTTTATGGGTTCTACGTTATAAATTGCATATCTTTTGATCCGGCGGTAAAAATGGGGGACCCACTTCCTGAAGGGTCTCAGCTTGAGGACCGATGAAGGGCTGACTAAGCGGTTAATGGCCGCGCCGAGCAGTTGAGTAAGTCCGAGCGGATCTAGAGACAACCCATCCAGGGGCTTGAGTTTCCGACGCCAAGGCAGGAGGATCGAAGGGCCGAGCGGGAGTCCGCTCGGCTACGGCCAAAGGGCCGAGCGGCCAAGATAAGGGCGAGGGTACAAAGGTGGCCGAGCGGCCTATGCTCTCGGCTCGGGATATGGGATATCAGCAGAAGCATGTCTGATGATTAGGCCGTACACAAGATCGCACAATGGAGGATCTTGCCGTCACATCATGGAAAGGTTGATACAGTAGCAGTATGGCCTCATGGACGTCTTCCTGCTATATCCATATCTGGGCATGACCCTTCTGACAGACCCATGCCTGGGCATGGTCAAAGGCAGGTGGTTGCTTTGATTGGCGCGCCCAGGCTTCTTCGAGAGGTTTATATAAGGCCTCCATTTCTTCACCGGAGGTATGAAAAAAATCTTCATCTTGAGGCCACCTTTTTGTTATTCCTCGCCTGACTTGAGCGTCGGAGGGCCGTCGCCGGGACACCCCTCCTAGCTCGGTTTTTGCTGCAGGTTCGCCGGAGCATTCGAGGATTCAGCAGGGAGCGCCACGTGCCCAGTGTCTGTTGACTCCTGGTTCGGACAGGATCATCTTTATTTATTATTTTTCATTTAATATTTCTATATAATTTTTAATTAATATTTTAATTAATTATAATTTTTAATTTAATTAAATTTATAAGTTTTATTTAATATTTAATTAAGTTATAAATTTAAATTTAATTATAGTCAATTTGTATAATTTTTAACTTATCAAATATATTTATTTAAAATAAATAAATACGTATAGCTTTAATTATTACTAACCATTTATGAAATAAAATATTATAGTTAAATGTTTGATTATTTTTTAATTATTTTGAATGGGTGATTTATGTAATATATCTTATCATTATTTATTGACTCCACTTTTAATAGAAAAAAAATAGATTTGATTTTTCAAAGCGATTAACTAAAATCCCCAGATCTCACCTTCACTATCATTTAAACTTTTTTATTGAGATTTTTTTATTTTACAAACCTTCGACAAACCATGCATTAAATATGCTCTAACACTACAATCATAAAAGCATGTCTTTAGCCTATAGTGCAACAGAAAGGTACCTCAATAAAATACTTACTTAAATTGTCAAAGTATAAAGCTCCATGACTAATATGACTACACTACAATCATAAAAGCATGTCTTTAGCCTATAGTGCAACAGAAAGGTACCTCAATAAAATACTTACTTAAATTGTCAAAGTATAAAGCTCCATGACTAATATGACTTGTATACCTCAAGTCAAAGGAAAACTTACATTCGTGCTGCAGTATGAACTTTACAGACATATCTATAAATATGTAGAGAATCATATGAAGTCTTACAGCAAGTCACTCTAATGAACTAGTTACCTAACTAGCATCCATGTTTAACTCTCGATATCCCAATGTCTCCAGCCAGTGAGAAAACAGCTGCTTGGCGAACCAAAGAGTTTAACTCATGCTAGTCTTACAGAATTGATGATATCTAAATGTATTAATTCGACAACTAGGGAAATTCCAATACATTCATAATTGCACATGTAAAGATAATTATAAATTGTGATCCAATCTCAAATTCTCTCATGTTATGAATTGTATTGCGGACATTCAGTAAATGAGTTTAAGACAATCAAACATATAAAATGCACTCAAATAGTGAATCTATATTTATCAAATAAATAGTAAAAACCATAAGACGATTGACTTAGGACATCTCTCAAATTCTAACACTCTCACTTGGCCTAAAGTGAATCGTCACGGTGTCCTAAACTGTAAGCACAGACATGACTCTTAAACTTGCTTTGTGGTAGAGCCTTTTTCAAATGATCTTTCAGGTTCCTTTCAGTGGGAATTTTCTCGAGTTGTATTTATTTCCTACTAATGATCTCCCTGATCAGATGATAGCGGCAAAACACGTGTTTTGATTGCTGATGAGGTCTCGGTTCCTTTGCTTGTGCAATGGCTCCAGTGTTATCGCAATAAACAGGTAATGCTTCAATAATGGATGGAACCACACCAAGTTCGGTAACAAATTTCTTGATCCAAACTGTTTCCTTTGTTGCTTCCGAAGTTGCAATGCATTTCGCGTCACAGGTAGAATCTACAATAGTGTCTTGCTTGGAACTTTTTCAACTATCTGCGCCTCCATTTAATATGAATATGAATCCAGACCGAGACTTGGAATCATCCTTTCAGTCTGGAAACTTGCATTTGTATACCCACGTATGATCATATCATCATCTCCATATACCAAGAATATCTCCTTAGTTCTTCTTAAGTACTTAAGAATCGTCTTGACAGCCACCCAACAATCCATTCCTAGATCAGACTGGTATCTACTCATAACACTCATAGCATATGATACATCAGGTCTAGTACATAACACATCATACAAGATAGATCCTATTATGGATGCATAAGGTATCTTATCCATACAAATTAAATCTTCTCAACTTTTGTACTTGGGTACATAGATTTTGAAAGGTGAATTCTGTGTCTTATAGGTATGAAACCTTTCTTAGATTTAGACATGCTAAACCGTTTTAGTACTCTGATTATATATGTCATCTATGAAAGACTGGGCAACCTTCTGGATCTATCTCTATAGATCTTCATCTCGATGATGTAAATTGCTTCTCCCATATCTTTCATGGAAAACGTCGTGGACAACCAAACTTTAACTGATTATAGAATTGACACATCTTTTCCTATAAGCAATATGTTATCAATATATAATACTAGGAACACGACCGCACACCCACTAACCTTTTGATACACACAAGATTCGTCTGAATAATGTGAGAAATCAAATTGATTGATTGCTTCATCAAAACGGATATTCCAACTTCTAGATGTTTGCTTTAGTCCATATATAGATCATTGAAATTTGCATACTTGATTTTTGTTAACAGATGTAAAACCTTCATGTTGTGTCATGTACACATCCTCAAAAGGTTTCCATTAAGTAAAGTTGTTTTCACATTCATTTGTCATATCTCATAATCATGATGAGCTAATATGGTCAGGAGTATCCAAATGGATTTAATAATAGCTACATGTGAGAAAATTTCGTCATAGTCAATATCTTGCCTTTGACGATAATCTTTCACTACCAACCTTGCCTTGTAGGTAATTACATTGTCATCTATGTCGATTTTCTTTTTGAAAATCCACTTGCACCTTATAGGCGTAATGCCTTCAGGTGGATCTACTAAATTCCAAACTTGGTTTTCGTACATGGAATCTATTTTCGACTTCATGGCTATAAGTCACTTGTCCTTCTCTGAACTATTTAAAGTTTCTTCATAATTAGTAAGTTTCTCATCCTCAATGAGTAATACGTCATTCAATTCTTTTACAAGAGATCCATATCTCTCAAAAATATTACGTGTCATATTTGATCTACGAGGAGGTTGTGTCATAATCGGTTGTGATTCTCGACTCGGCATCTCATTAGTGTCTATTGGAGTCTCTTAAACTTCGTCAAGTTCAACTATACTTCCACTTACTTCTTGCAAGAGAAATTTTTTCTCTAGAAAAGTAGCATGTCTTGAAACAAAGTAAGAGGTGATAGAATTGGTAACTCTTAGTTTCCTTAGGATATCCAATAAATAAACACTTATCAGACTTAGCGTCCAACTTGTCTGATACAATCCTCTTCACATAAGAAGGATATCTTCATATCTTCAAATAAGATACGAGAGGTTTCTTACTAATCCATACCTCATATGGAGTAGTTGAAATTACCTTGGTCAGGACTCTATTTAGTAAGTAAACAGCAGTCAAGAGTGCACAACTCCAAAAGATTTTAGGAAGATTTACACGATCCATCATTGATCTAACCATATCTAATAAGGTTCGATTACACCTTTTCGATACACCATATGTTGTGGCGTATAAGGCGGAGTCTATTGTAATAATATACCATTGTCCCTTAGATAATCTTGAAACTCTTGGCTTAAATACTCACCACCTCGATCGGATCGAAGTATTTTAATATTTTTACCAAGTTGTTTCTCTACATCATTTTTGAATTCTCTAAACTTTTCAAAGTTTCATATTTATGTTTCATTAGATACACATACCTATAACGAGAGTGATCATTAATGAAAGTAATGAAATAAATATAACCTCCTAGTGCATAAGTTGACATTGGTCCACATATATCAGTATGTATGAGACCAAGTAACTCATTAACTCGTTCACTTTTTCTAGAAAAAAGATAATTTTATCATCTTGCCTTTTAAACATGAATCACATATATCAAATGTATACAATTCAAATGATTCGAGAACTGCAATTTTTTACAATTTGGACATGCGTTTCTTACTTATATGGCCAAGACGGCAATGCCAAGAGTAAGAAGTTAATTGATTCTCTAATTAAGCGCATTTATCACTCATTTTGATATTAACTACATCACTAGATATATTTAACATGTAGATACAATTGCATAAAGTTCCAGTGCAATAAAGAACGCCACTTAAAGTTATATAACAATAATTGTTACTAAAAGTCAAATAGAAAACTTTTTCTATTTAAGCAAGAAACATAAACAATGTTCTTTATTAATGCAGAAACAAAATAACAATTATCTAATTCTAAGGTAAGTCCACTATGAAGCTTTAACAAATATGTTCCAATCGAGACTGCAACAACCTTTGCTCCATTCCTAACTCGCAGACTTATTTCTCCCTAGATGAATCTTCTGCTATTCCTTAGCTCTTGTATATCATTACATATATGTGAGCCACACCCAGTATCCAATATCTAAGTATCTGAGGAAATAACATGATAATAATAATGAAAATACCTAAAGATGATGGAGCATCGGATGCCTTATTCTTCTTCACGGACTCAAGATAAATCTTGTCGTTTTTTCGCCAATGTCTCATCTTACAACAATGATGGCATGCGCCCTTTTGTACCGGTTCTACTGTCTTGGCATTTTTGCTCTTCCCTTTAGCCTGATGTTTTGGCTTCCTCTTAGAACCTTTCTCGGAGGAGTCTACTAATATCATAGTTTTCTATTCACCTTTAGCAGAATACTCCACAGTCTTGAGCATGTTTATCATCTCGGAGATGGTCGATTCTAAATTGTTCATCCAATAGTTCATCACAAATTATGAATGACTTTTCGACAAACTACTATGTATAATTAAGTCAATACTTAACTCATCATCCATCGTAAAATCAAGCAATGCTAAACGCTCATAGTCATTCATCTTTAGTACATATTGTACTGCAGATGAACCCTCCTGCATCTTTGAGCAAAAGAGAAGCTTAGAGACCTTGAACCTTTCGAATGAAGCTTACTCATCAAATAGCTCACGAAGATGATAGACAATATCATAAGCATCCAAATGCTCATGTTGTTTCTATAATTTAGGAGTCATAGCGGCTAACATGATGTAACTAGCAAGCACAGAATCATCCTTATGTTTCTGATGAGCCAACAATTGATCTGTTGTTGCATTGGCATCAAGACTCGTGGGAAGAGGTTGTTTAAGGACATAAGCTAGCTTCTCAGTTTTGAGAACAATTTTCAAACTTCGAAACCAGTCCAAAAAGTTTAGCCCAGTCAGTTTGTTAGAGTCCAAAATCAAACGTAGATTAACAGAAGTTATAATCAAATGATAAACCTAGAAATACAAACACGAGAATGTATAAAAGACATAATTTTATTTATGTAAACAATTTACATGCAATAAAGCTCGCCTATTTATCAAATTCAAACACCTTATTTTGAATTAGGGAGATGGTAGGTTTTCTCCAAGTGGGTTAACATTCACCATAGATAAGAATAACCTTGACTTTGACCAATAAATCATTCTTAGTTATAGTGGTAGATAACATGTTTACCGATTGCATATCACTTATATGCAACTATCACATTATGCTAACAACAACCGACCCGTTAATCATAAGATTAGATCTCTATGGTTTGAACATATTTAATTTCAAATTGAGCTTGAATTTGACCAACAACTCAAACAAGAACTTAAACTCTGGTTCTTACCATATTAACGGAAGGTGTATGTTTTAATATTAAGTAAAGGATTTAAGTCTCATCTACATTGTGCAAAATTCTATCTACATAATATCTATCACACGCATGACATAAATAATGACATGGCACGTCGCACGCATAGCATAAATAATGGCATGGCACGTCACACGCATGACATAGCATGACACATCACACATATCTAATCACATCGCACGTATGGAAAAATCTAATCATGTCATAATTAATGCATCTACATGACATATAATATAGTATGAACATGACATAAATTTACATATGTTATAATTTTATTTTAAAAATAAAAATATGTTATAATCTTATTTTAATAAATCAAGATTCATCTAATCAAATTAGAAAACCAATTTCTAAATTTAATTAACATATATTATCTAGAATCTTTCTATGAATCAAGAATTTTAATTATTTTGGAAACAAATTTTCAAATTAAATTCCTAACAATTTAGGAAATAAATAATTAATATTTATTAATTTATTACAAAATAATTCAAATTTAAATTTTTTATGATTTTTAAAATCTTTCTAAATTTAGTATTTCCTCATAATTTAGAAACTTTCTAAAAATAAAATATTTTAATAAATCTAAAAATTCCAGAAAAGATTAATTCTATAATTTAATTTAAAATATCTTAAATCTGAATTTTTTGATTTTTTTTAAATATTTCCAAATTTGATATTTCCTAACAATTTAGGAAACTTTTCAAAAATAGAATACTTTAATAAATCTAAAAATTTCAAAAAATATTAATTCTATAATTTAATTTAGAATATCTCAAATCTAAATTTTTATGATTTTTTAAATATTTCCAAATTTAGTATTTCCTAACAATTTAAAAAACTTTCCAAAAATAGAATAGTTCTTACCATTTTAAAAAATTCCATAAATGGTAATTTATAAATTAATAAAAAAATTTAAATTTAATTTTCTGAAATTATATCAGAAACTTTCTAAAAATAATTTTTCTAACCATTTAGTAAACTTTTCAAAAATATAAAAATCTTAATAATCCAAAAAAATTCTAAAATTAATTACAACATAAATTACGAATCGTAAAATAATTTTACGATCATGTTGAAGCACAATCAGACTCTAATACCACTATTGGGATATGCCCAATGTAGTGTGTGCTAAAACATATTTCGTAAACATGCACAACAGAAAATAACACAATACTAATTCTTAAATTATTACATCACACGCATACAAGGATACAACATGTCAAACATGATCACATAATTAAATTTTTACGGAAAGTAAATTTACGCTAGGTATACCTTTACGGATGACCTATAATGAGAAGAGCATCAACCGTAGCGACATTATTGAACCTCGCCTCTATTCGTATCTACACCAAGCTCCTCAAGATAACTCCACGAGTACAAGCCTCTGATTCAGAAGTTACTAGCCACGAGCGAAAAAGAGGGATCAAGAGGAAGAAAAATAAAGCAAACAAGGAAAAAGTTCTTCCTTGTTTGTGGCTCAAGGCAACAAGGAGGGGAGCCTCCTTGTTGTTGGCGGCGGGAGAGATAGAAGAGGGAGGGAGAGGTAGATTTGATTTCTCAAAACTTAATCAACCAAATAATGAAACTTGTATTCATTTTTCTCTCAACCATATCAATATATAGACCTCATTAATGAGTTGGATTAGAAAGTCCAAATCCAACCTATTATTCATTAACAAAAAATTAGCTCATTAACCCCTTGATTTGGTTCACAACTAAACTAAGTTGGTTTATGACTAATTCATTATTAAACTAAATATGACCCAATTCTTCCATAAGAGATTTGGCTCATCCGTGCTTCTATTGTGACAAATATTTCCATATTTGTCTTATGTATGGTTGATAATCATGATTTTGCTATATTATTTTGAATCGTAATGCATGTTTTTATTGGTCTATTCATAGCTTAAACTCATATTTACATTACATTTCATAATTACATTTGATTTTGGACCTAATTACAAATTAGCCTATTTTCATGGTATTTGATGCTAATATTTGTTTACTATTTTGTAGGCATCAAAAGGGTCATGGACTCGATCATATCAGGTCACATTTGGGCTCAAATCTAAGGCTAAACGAGGCGATTAAACTTTGGATCGATTTGGACCGTCCATTAAAGATTGGAGAGATTTGAGTCATCCGTCAAGCATCTAGCTCATCCAACCTAATGAGGAGTAGATCTAGACCGTAGATGAAGATCAGTACTTCTGGATCATATTTTAGGCGATTTTCTACCATTGATCAAGCTCCGAAGCATCTCAGCCGTTGGATCAGATCTGAGGAGATTTAAAACTCGTGTGAGAAGCTACAGTGCTTGGGCTCGACTTTGCGATTTTTGCTACAGTGTCATCTTCTTCTTTGCGCGATGCCGACGTTCCCATTCCTCAAATCAGATCTGATTTCTTCTTCTTTTTCAACGACGACGATCTCCAGCTGTCGACGTTCATCTTTCGGTGATCAGAGAGCTTGAGGGAGGTTTTCAGATTGCGCTTTGGGTTCTATTTCATCGTCACATACCCAGTTGAGGGAGGTTTCCCGATCGACGTTATTCGCACCCACCAGAGCTTAAGGGAGGTTTCCTAGATGCTACTGATTTCCTTCCGATCTTCATTCCGCAGTGAGGTTAAGTAGATTTGATCAATTGAATTAGCTTCGCAAATTACAGAATCCTTGCTCTGTTTCTTCGGCCGATGAGGTTTCCAGTTGGATGGAGCTTGAATAGAGGTTTCTAAGAGCTGTGAATGCCTTCTAGAAATAGTTGGAAGCTCAGAGATTGTTTGTTGAATGCTTAAGGGATTCCGAGAGCATTTCTGCTTCACGACAGATTATTGAGGAGCTGAGTTCGGAATTTGGTTGAGAAATGCTTAGAGTTTTGTTTTCTTTATCTTTGCCTTTAATTTGTTCTTAAACTGGCTCAGATCTGAAGATCTGATTCTTTCTTTGCAATTCCATTCTATTAGAGATTCCTTATTACAATCCTATTCTAATTTCTTACCTGCAATTATGTTTCTTTAAGAATTCTACCATCCCAGTCAACTTAGTTACTAACTTAGTTTGAAATTAATCTCTTGCTTGAATTTACTATTTCTGCGAATACAAGTTTGAGTTTAGTTTTGAGTTTTTAATTTAGGAAATTTTTGTTTTATGTTTGGATTCATTGTGACAGAGATTGAGTTTAAATGTGGAATGAATTACTTAATTTTCTCATTGTTTATCTCTAGTAATATTCTTGATTGAGGTTTTTAAGTTGAATCTTGGTTGATAAGTTGAATGTTGAAATTCATTGTGATGGTGAATGAAAGGTTATTTTCGGTTCTTGTAATTTCAGAACTTGAGTGTTAGTCATGGCTATTGAGAATGTGAAGGAGGAATGCTTGAAAGCTTTATTTTTGTACACTTGAATGAAAGGAAGTTTAATTGATGCATTTGATACCATGTTACATAAGAATCTGATTTAATTGTTGTTTACTTGATGAGGTGGAGTTTAATCATGTTTAGATGAGAATGAACCTTCTTACATTTTATTATTGATTGTTCCTGTGCACTTTTGGAAATTAGATGTATTCAAGTGGAATTAGATTTTGATTGGAACCAATTTTAGAATTTACACGCATTCACTAGTTATCTTTGGAAAAATATGACTTGGGACTCCTTACTACGACACGTGTCTTAATTTTAGTGAGTTTCCAATCTTTATTAATTTGATGTGCCACGTGACATATGAAAATGGCTGACACCAATGGTTCAACTAAACATTTATCTCTTGATATAAGAATCATATTCTTTAACTTGTTTTACGTCTTTTAGAGACTCGTTAGTGCGTGTGACCCAATAGGTTCCCGGTTTATCTTGGTTGTTCATAATTAATTATTTAATTATGGAACGATCATGAGTGATACCTAGTAATACATCATGATCCCCAATTAGCTCAAAAATCATAGTTGATTTCAAAATTACTTCTGAACCCTTCAGCAGTTACAGTGAATCGTGTTTCGTTCCTTTCACTCGTCTTATACCTACTTGGTTTAGGACATGGTCTATGTTTCTTATCCCCAATAGATTGACTACATCACACCTAGTCCAAGTAATACTTTCTTGTTCTGCAGATTCAAATTACTTGTACATGTGTCTAAGAGTCTCGCACTCTTAACATGTGATGTTTTGGCCAAAGACTTTAAATAATAACCTTAATGAGTGATTATAGGGTATATGTCTCCTCGCAATGAGCGATGAATCCTCTGTGGGCTATCCAAATACCTTCGGGCACTTTAACTTATACCTAATCATCCCGGGTCCACACTTCGATGAGATATTTGCTTAAGATGTCAAAGTATAAATCTCCATGACCAAGATGACTTGTTTACCTCCAGTCGAAGGAAACTTACATTCATGCTGCAGTAAGAACTTTACAGACATATCTATATATATGTAGATAATCATATGAAGTCTTACAGTGAGTCATTCAAATGAACTAGTTGTCATAACTAGCATCCATGTTTAACTCTCGACATCCTAATGTTTCCAACTTGTGAGAAAATAATTGTTTGGGGAACCAAGGAGTATGACTCATACTAGTCTTACAGAATTGATGATGTCTAAATGCATCAATTCGACGACTAGGGAAATTCTAATACATTCATAATTGCATATGTAAAGATAATCACAAGTTGTAATCCAATCTCAAATTCTCTCATGCTATGAACTGTATTGCAGACATTTAGTAAATGAGTTTAAGACAATCAAACATATAAAATGTACTCAAATACTGAACCTATATTTATCAAATAAATAATAAAAATTATAAAGTGATTGTCTTAGGACATCTCTCAAATTCTAACAACTCAAATCGACAATGAAGGAAAATCTATTGAAATCGGACCGAATTCTGATGCCGATTATATCGATGGTGACCCCCTTAGGTTTACCTTCCCTAAAGATTATAGTGTTGATCAAAGCGACGGCTGAAAGCCACCAGTGATGGACTGAGGCCATGAATGAGATACAAGAATAGATAATTTTAGAGACATAGGATCTGATCTCGTCCCCCAATATCACTCATGATTCTAATTTTTGTTTGCATTCCAAGATGATAAAAAACTAAGGAAAAATGAAGGAGATTTAGAGATTTTTAATGTCAATACGTTTCTGTATCTCACATGTAAATTAAAAGTTTTGCTACTCAAATTATTCACTCAGCACTGTTTTTACATTTGTTTTTTTAATCGTAATTTTTCTCATTTTTTGTATGTAAATAAATAATTTTTTATTTTTATATAGTAAAAAGAAACTATTTCTTTAAAAAGAAATTATATATATATATAGTGGGATGATTTCATATTTTTTTTTAAATAATTCCTAATAAATTTATAGATTAACTTATTTATAATCAATAAAAACTAATTATAATTTTTTGAAATTTTGTTTTCTTTATAGGAAAATAAAATCCATCAAAGAACATTGTCATGAATGATTAATTTTGAGAGGGCCCAATAAGTGATTACAAGAAAAAAAAAAGACTAAATATCTTCTATAGTTGTTTGATTTGGTTTTTAAATAAACTAAAAATCATGTATTTTTTCTTGTCTTTAACATTTCTTTTTCAATTTCTTTGTTCAATTGTTTGAAGATATTGAGTTTTTTTTTAAATAGCAAAAGTTTATTGATAGTAAAACAATGTATTTAAAGTTTTTATTATATATTATAGCTTATTATCTTTTAAAAACCTTATTTTGATAACTTGTGTAATTATAGTGGTCTGCTTATGTAATAAAATTATATATGTATGAATATCTACTCTTTAGTTTTATAGTTTTTCCTAAACGGATGAAGTAATAAGATCAAGTAGGTCATGTTTACATTCATCACATTCCGCTCAGTTCTTCCATGCTCAGTTTCCTTGAAAAATGTTTGATGGATTTGGAGGACTCATTCAGTCCAAAAGGTGACTTGTGCATTCTTAGTATTCCCCTTAGTCTTCACATGCATAATTTCCCTAGATTTAAGGCTTGCGTGCTCATTAATGACATTTTGCCAAAACTCAGTGCATTTTCCTCACAGATTCTCCATGCTCATTTTTTTTTTAATTAGAGAATTTTATGCCAAACATATAGTTATTGATGGTCTCAGAGAGTTTTGATCGAGTCCAAAAGCTCACCTTTCTACTCCTAACATTTCCCTTAGTCTTTCCATGCCTAAATTTTCTACATGTGACACTTTTATATGCTATTAATGACTTTTGGCAAAAAGTCCATGATGCACCCCATGCTTAAATTCCTTCTATCTCAAATCTTTATGTGTAACAAGGACTTTTGATGGACCTAGAGGACTTACATTAATAGTGAAATAGTTATTTGTGAATATGATTGTGTATGTTGTTAGTGTCAAGAGTATTCAACAAAAATATATATGAAAACACAAACAAAACAACATTAACAAAATCGATTATCATGGTTTAGAGACCTCCTAATCCACAATTTATGATATAGTTGATGAATCATCCCTAATGATTCCATTAGAGCCTAACACTCAATTGATTGTAAAATAGAATCAAAATCTAAGCTATTTTACAATCATCCACTCTAAACAATAAAGTAATGAGAAAAATAGAGTAAAAGAGAATACAAAGGTGCTCGAGTTGAGCCTTCAATCTTATCCAAATACTTGAAAATCCTGAGCATAGTTAGCACAAAACTAGAGGAAATATAGGATTTCATAGTGCAACCCTAACTGGCTCAAAACTTTGGGAATGCTAATATAAGAAACAACCCAATAGTCCATTCTTGCAAAAGTGTTTACAATCCCAAGTAATGATGGAGAATTGTACATTCTTGCATATGAACAAAATCCAAACTAGGTAATAATCCAACATAACATCCTAAATAACAACTAATTCAAGGAAGCAAAATAGATAAACAAAATCCAAGCAAAGTTTTCACCAAGTAGAAGATCGCAAAATAGTGATGATAAGCATAATAAACATTAAGAACTTTCAGTAGTAGTGATGATAAGCATAAATATTTAACTAAGCTTGGAAACTACTGAACTATCTCAGACAAAATTATATACTACAAAGTACCGAAGGACTCAAGAAACTTCATCACCAAAAGCATGTTGGAAGGCAAAAGCCTACATAAGGATTCCAAATAGCAGCCCAGTTGAGCATTAATTAGTAGAGGACTGTAGCAGTTTTTCCAGCTTCAATCTTTCCCACATTCTGCAGTACGTAAGAGTGAGTATAGTTTGAAACACATGAGAGGACTTTACTAGCTCAAAACAAGAATGTATTAGTAGATAGTAAATTGAACCTTTGTAGATGATAGAAACTCTTCGTCTTCAGGAAACAACTGGAGATTTTTGGTCTTCATTAAGTAGTTCACTGTATCCTCCTCAAAGTCCAACAAGCAACCAAGCCTAATGAGCTCAGCGAGTGGAGCAATCTGGTCTGGCATTTCAGAACATAAGCACTTTGCTATCACATCTGCAAAATTTGTTGCATAGTCAATGTTGTACCTCTTTCGCTTCATTCCACCATCTCTCTTTCGCTTCATTCCACCCTTATCTCTTTGTAAGAATAACTTCGTCTTATCCTTCTCCCAATGAAACAATCTAGTAGCTTTTAAATCTAAAATTATTCCAGAAGATAGTGTCAGCTTATAGCTAACTGTAATAGGAGCATCAATTTCTAAGATTTCTAAATCAAGCAAATATTTGACAAGACGATGCCTTTCATTGGCAATTATACCAAGAGAAGTATCAGAAAGAAAAGCAAGCACAATTCTCAGCAATCCATTGTTCGATATCAGAGATTTCTGATTGACTTTCCTAACACTAGCACCAGTGGTCCTGAACGATTCATCCTTTTCTACAGCCTTAGAAATTGATTGAACACCAATGCTGCTATAGATCTTGTTCATATTTGCTCTAGAAAGGGCAGGAGAGGTAACAGGAGGATACCATACAAAGATTGTTTCAGAAACCATGTCAAACAGTTCCTTCAGCAAGAAATCATCAGGAATAAATACATCTTGTTTTTTTGGAAAGAATGACCCCATCATTACTTTGCACTGGTAATTTTGATATGCTTCCGAGCAGAAGTTTCTCTGTGTCTCTATTCCAATGCTTCGCAATGAAGACCCAGAAAGCAGAGCATTGCTGAACAGCAAGGTGGTGCACTGAAACTTCCCATGAGGACCAGAGCTTGCAGTAGTCATTGACCCATGGATAAAACGGAACCTCAAAAACTCTTAAAAAGAAACCATAAAGCTGTGTGTCATAGTATTTATCCAAAATGAAGAGTTGGGAACCAAACAGGTCAAGTCTATCATTTAGTATGCAGCTGTTGGAGCTCACCCATTCTCCACCACCACTTGGGATCCAAATCCACTTTGCATCTTTATCATTAGCCTCCCATTTATGTGTATTCAAGAACAGGTACACTCTCGAGATTGTAGTAATATCAGAGTGGCACTTAATATGAAGGGCTAGTAAAAGGCATGCCTGAGTGGCATCGACAGATACACCAATTTCTTTAAGCTCATTTTTATAAGATGCGAGCTCAGATCCATAAAAGATGTCATCAATAAAGGGACCGTCTTTCCTTTGCAAACTCCACTTGGGATCAAAGAGAATGCTCTCTTCTGGAGATTTGTATCCAAGAACTGTTTTTATCCATCTACTTTTCATCTTTTGCTTGAACTCCATAGGAAGAGATTCTGCATTTTCCTTCAGATTGCGAATGCACTGTAGCAAGGATATAATGCTAACGGGATTAATGATAGAAGGATCTCTGGGAAGGTCAATACCATCAATGACAAATTTAGCTCCCTCTTTGAATTCAACTATAACACCAAAGGCCTGGAGCTCATTTTTGAAATCATAGATCTCATTGGAGTAACCATAGAATTCAGAATTACCATCAATAAGTGGAAGATTTGATATAGCTGAGATAAGTTGCCACTCTGGACTGAATAGGATTGAAGCTTTTGGAGATCTGAATCCAAGATTAGTATGCAACCATTCCTTCTCAACGGAGAAAAGGAAAAGATCATGCGTCAATGTAATTTCCTTTTTAACAAATTGCCTATAACATGATAGCAATGCAAGAACATTTTTGTTTGTGATAAATCTTCCCTCTAAAAGACGATTCAATCGAAAAGCAATAGCTTTTGAGAAGTCATTTATGGTTACTGCTACTCCAACTTTCTTTAGCTCATCCTGATATGACCTGATTCTACCACCATACATTGCATCATCTATTACCGGAATGCCGCTGACAACCTGAAGAAGGCATTCCCATTCTAAGACAGCCAGAAAAGATTCCCCTGGATTTTCATAGCCAAGCTGGGTCTTCAACCATTTAGTCTGTGATAACTTTTCGAATAAATCATCAGGAATGTAAGCATTTCGTATGCAATCAAGTATAAAAATGGCAGCATCAGCAGATACAGAGCTTGAAGGCATTTCGAAATTATCAACCACAATCTGATAATTTTTGTTGAATCCAACTAAAACACCAAATAATTGCAGCTCGATCTTGTAATCAGAAATCTGCTCACCATAGAAAGAAGTGTCAATGAAGGGGAGATTACAGACATGCGATGCAAGTGTCCATTCTGAATCAAGCAACAATATGGATTCTGATGCTAATCTGAAACCAACAGATGTTTTTAGCCATCTTGCAGTTTTGGTGCTCTGAATTAGATAGTCAGGGGACAAGCTTATCTCTCCCAAATATCTGACCAAATTGAGCAACGAAAAGACTTTTGCTCGGGTTAAGGTGGAATCAGCTGTTGCAGTCCGGATATGGCTACCAATATATTCTGATGCATCCATAAAATCAAATCTGACTCCAATTTCTTTAAGTTCTTCAGTGAACTCTGTTATCTTTTCACCATAAAAATCTTTCAGGATTAATGGTATATCAACAAGTGTTGATGCTACCTGAAGTAGTCTTCCCCAACCTGAGCTCGGCAAGAATGACTCAGAAGGTGGCTTGTAACCAATTGATGTCTTCAACCAGCTTCCAGTTTTTATGCTGCTAAAAAAGTTCTGCAGCTTACAATTAGTTCCACGAGATCTTATATTTCTAATCCATTCAAGTAACAAGAATGCATTGTCTTTTGTCAAAGGAGAGTAAACAATTTTGAAAGCTGCATTTGGAGGATAAACTTGTGGAACATCAGAGGCCTTTCCATGTTGTTGTAGGAACTTCAAAATCTGTCCTTCACATGTAACATTTCCTGCAAAATTGGCAGTGGCCAAATACTCCCTGCTCAGTACAAAATATTTTTCAGCCCTCCAAGGATTTGAACCCATTAACGTTATCCATTTGCCCATGCTGGCTGGCACAAGGACTTCTGTCATTTTGAGTATCACTTTTCCATACTCATCTACTATTGGCAAGTGAGAGACCAATGTGTTTATGTCCCATTGCCCAGCATAATTACACTTGTGAGAATGATATAGAAAATGAGCGAAGGCTATGACATGCTTGCTACTAGTTAGTGACTTGATCACAATTGACCCATAGTCATAGACTTAAACTCTGCAGCTTCACAGAATTCTTGAGCCAATCCATTACTCCTAATTTTGACGTTCTTAAAGACAATTGCATGGTCTGCGGCATAAAGTATAGGTTTGAGGCAGATATAAACTCCTTGTTCCAGTTGATAAGCCATGTGATGATCTCATCACCATTGGCAATACATAGCTTCTTATAACCATTCGTCGCTTGTGATACACTTAACAAAGATATGCTACCAGTGGAATCAATAAACCTTAACAGAGGTATGTCCTTAAAACAAGAGTTCCATTTCTGAGCAATAAAGTGTAGAAGCTCTACATAAATATCATCAGGCATTCCCTTTGGAAGATTGGAACCCTGAATGAATGATGAATACCAAGCTACATCAACGTAGTCCACTCCCAGAAATCCTAGTACATTGTTATAGTCATCGTTATCCAAGTAGGCATTTACAATATGACTTCCATGTGAATGCAGGTTAAGTATATCAACCCCAGACTTCTGTGCTTTAATTAGAACACACCAAAATGCAGGAGCAAGCCTCTTAATTTCACTGGGCTTACAAAACATCTTTTGTGAATTCTTTAATTCACATGGTATTATACACTCAGCAATAAGCTTTTCTTTGATGGATTGTCTCACAGAATCTAGCAACTTGATATGAGATTCCTCCACTGGTATGAAATTGAACAAGAAGGGAAAGGAAAATGAGGGTGCCTCATGTGCTCCTTTAATTAGTGTAGTGAAAGCATTCGTAAATGCAGAAGGTACACAGCTAAGAATTCCTTCATTCCATGGGCTATTTAGTTGTATCGACTCCCTTGGAGAAACAAGAAGGAAATCAGCTTGGATTATAAATGGGAAACCAGTCTCCATGTCAGTAGGAAGAAAGGAATATACACCAGACATTCTCATCCCACGATTCAGCCGCCTTCCAAAGGGAAAAGCCAGAGTAATCACCCATTTATCAACTTCCATCCTCTTCTTTGAAATGCATTCCCGTTTTACAGGGAACCTTTGCACCCACATGTAATAACAGCATCGTTCCTCATCACCCTTGTCGCCCTCTTGAGCAGTAAGATGTAGAGTGTATGATATGGCTTTCATGTTCCTTCTCATTTGACAATTGTCTTCACCAGATATAGAGATCTTGCAGCCAGTATTACACTTAGAGTCATCGCTATCTCCCCTCACAGATAGTTGCCTAATTTTTGAAAGAAAAAGTAGGACCTCAGGTTGTAAATTTGATAGTTGTTCCTTCACAACTGATTCTTTTTCAATCTTTAAAGGAAAGATTAGAACAGTTGTAGGCAGGCTTTTTGAAGAACCATACAAATTTTTTATGTCAGAAAGGCTCGGATTCTCATCAACCCACTCAGGCACAATGTAGCCTAGGTTGCAATCAGGTGATGGTTCCTCATCAAAGCATATTTGGTACCCATTGCTGAAGATATAGGGCTTACTGGATATCAAAAAGACACTTTTGAATCCTATGCCTGCAAATTGATAAATAAATACTATCATAGTTGAACTCTAAACACGTGGAAAATGAAATAAATATGCTTATAAAGTTAATGTGAAATCATATTCTAGATGCTCATCTAGTTCAACCATGAATATTATGATCTAACGGTAGGATTAAGTCCACATGGGTGGACTAAATCCAATTGAATCCACACGGATGAACTTAATCTCCATAAGGTGGACTTAGCCTTGATTAATACACACACAACTAATTGTTATTAAAGTAACTAAACCTAATTAAGTGATCTAATGCTTCATACATATAAAGAGGGTTTGGATTAAATGGATATGGATTCAATGTGTAGATCCAAAACCCGGTTCATTAACATTGATGGGATGTTAATGATGGATGGGCTTTAAGGAGGATAGCCCCTATAGGATGGACTTGGTATATAAAGGATGAGACTCATGAATTAGGGCAAGGTTCTAGAGTCTCTTCAACCTCTTCTCTTCCTCGTCGAGAGAGAGCTAAGGATTGTTGTCGCCCACTCCTGTAGAAGACTTTTCCGCAATAGCAGGAACTCCGATGACAAGTAAGAAGTATTAGCATTAACGATGGATTCAGGTCTGCCATTCATGTGCTATTATTTCGATTTTTTATTAAGCTTTAGAGATTGATAGAAGTCCGAACTTGTTGTAGATACATCCTTTTGTTCATATATGATATATTGCAATTCTAACAATTGATATCAGAACTTAGGTTTGGCTTATTATCAGTTTTTAAGGCGTAAGGATTATTTTTCAACGTTTTGACACATATACATCAATTTTTGCATTTGATTCCATATGGATGAGCGAAATTGATGTATATTCGTTGAATGTAGTATGGATAGATTAGGATTTAAACTATTAATCAAGTTTTTTGCATTATCTGCAAAGAACGAGATTAGCGGCGTGATTTTAGGGCAGACAACCGTGTTCAGAAATGGGCATTTTCTTATATTAATCGATTGGGATTAGGAAGGTTCCCAATCGATTGGGAGTCACGAATCTACGAGCAGAGGATTCTCGAATCGATCGATTGATCGATTGGTGCTAACCAATTGATTGATGTAAGTTTGATCGATTGGAATGTTCAAGTTCACGAACAGAGGGCTTCAAAATCGATCAGTTAATCGATTGGTGATCACCAATTGATCAGCATGAGGAATCAATCGATTCGGACTGTCGTTCGCGATAAGAATCCAAAGTAAAGCTTCTGGATCGATCGACAAATCGATTGGGGTCACCAATCGATCAGTCAATCGATTAAAATTCATGAGGAAGTGAACAGAGAGCTTCTGGATTGATCGGCTGATCGATTAGGTCACCAATCGATCAGTCAATCGATTGGAAATCATAAGCAATTTGCAGAGAGCTTCTGAATCGACCGGCTAATCGAATAATGTTCACCAATCGATTTCAATTGGCTAATCGATTGACATTAGTCAATCCATCAGCTGATCGATTGGGATGGATGAACGAGCGAACAGAAGTCCTCTGGATCAATCAATGGATCGATTCATGCATATTCAATTGATTGATCAATCAATTCACATCCATTCTTGATCGATTGATAACAGATTTTAGCTCAGTTTTAGCAATTTCTTCCTGGTTTCTTCTTCGCTCTTGCTATTTAGTCAAACCTATACTATCGTCAAAGCGAGAACTATTGGGGAGGCTAAGAGTACTAGTGTAGAGGGATGTATGTCCATGATAGGGATGATTAGCCCAAAGGAAAATCATATTTTATGTCGGATGTATGTTTAAGGAAGCTCACAAATCAAGTTAAACTTCTTGATCATGCACATGGTGTGTCGGCCCAAAGGAAAGGGCACTATGTGGCTGATTAGAAGCATTGTGAGTGATGCTAGGAAACATAAGCTACATAAGGAAGCTCATGAATAAAGTATCATACGCATAATGCGTCGTCCCAAAGAAAGACGAGTTATGTGGCAGATGAAGGTAATCATAAGATATTTAGAGAGTACCAATAGCAAGTTACATTTTAGTCCAAAAACTTAATGTAATGTTGCACTGGATATCTCTATTAATGCCCATATAGTTGCATGTTTCGCTTGTTACATTTCATTATTGCACAACTATAAAGATACATGCCTTGTTTGTTTAATTGAACTATGTTCTTTGCTTTTGTTTATGTAGTACTCTCAATGTCTACTAATTTGAACAACATCCCCGTGTTTACTGACACAAACTTTGGACAATGGAAAGAGCATATTACAATTCTATTGGGTTGTACAGATCTAGACTTTACATTTAGGCATGATCGCCCTGTACCTTTGATTGAGGATTCCTTTGACAAGTAGAAGCGATCTAATCGCATGAGTCTAATGATCATGAGAATGTCAATTCTAGAATCACTAAGAGGTTTGATAGCTAAGGAGGATGCTAAAACCTTCCTTAAGGAATTAGCGGACCAATTCACCTTAAATGAAAAGGTCGAGACTATTACACTTCTCACGAAATTAGTGTCCATGCGGTACACAGGGAAGGATAACATTAGAGAGTACATCATAGAGATGTCCAACTTGGTTACAAAGCTTAAGACACTAAAGTTAGACATGTCTGAAAGTGTTCTTGTGACCCTTATCTTAATCTCTCTGCCTACACAGTTCACTCCTTTTAAGATTAGCTATAATACTCAAAAGGAGAAATGAACACTAAATGAGCTCATAGCTCAGTGTGTACAGGAAGAAGAGAGATTAAGAGGTGACACATCTCAAAGTGCTCACTATGCATCCTCATCTCAATATTCGAACAAGAAAAAGAAGGGTAATAGTAAGAGTAAGGGTAAACAACTTACAGTGACTGGGGCTTCAGAGCATAAGGTACAAAAGCAACAAAATCAAGACCTAACTTGTTTCTTTTGTAAAAAGAAAGATCATCTGAAGAAGGATTGTCCTAGATACGCAAACTAGCGTGCCAAGAAAGGTATACTTCTCAGCCTTGTTTGTTCAAAAGTCAACCAAGATACTGTACCAAATAACACTTGGTAGATAGATTCTGGTGCAACTACTTACATAAGTGTAATTATGTAGGGTTGCCTCATGAGCCGAATGTCAATTGATGTCGAAAGATTCATCTATACCGGAAAGGGCAAGAAGGCAAAAGTAGAGGCAATAGATGTCTTCAGAGTTTGTTTGGAGAACAATGTACTTTTGAATTTGGAAAATACATTTGTAATGTCGTCTTTTAAACGAAACTTAATTTCTATTTCATGTTTGGATAAATCCGGATACACTTGTTCATTTGAAAATGAAAATTTTAGTATTTTTCGAAATTCTATCTTGTGTGGTACTGGTTCCTTAATTGACAAACTATATAGATTGGACACTGAAAATCATACAAATAATCTTATGATGCATAGTATAGATGTGAAACGTGGTGTGACAAATGAGAATTCATCTATGTTGTGGTATAGGCGTTTAGGGCATATCTCTAAACAACGTCTAGAAAGGTTAATGTCACTAGGAATTCTCAATTCCCTTGATATGTCAGATTTTGGAATATGCATTGAGTGTATCA
This sequence comes from Zingiber officinale, assembly GCF_018446385.1. Classification (NCBI taxonomy): domain Eukaryota; kingdom Viridiplantae; phylum Streptophyta; class Magnoliopsida; order Zingiberales; family Zingiberaceae; genus Zingiber; species Zingiber officinale. The sequence continues at coordinate 134,099,066 of NC_055995.1, forward strand.
AGGGGAAAACAACTAACAAAAGTAATAAGGGTTCAAGGCGCAGTAATAAAGTCTTAGAGCTTACCCATACCGATATATGTGGATCATTCCCTAAGGCTTCTTGGAATGATCAAGCATACTTTATAAACTTTATAGATGACTATTCCCGATACGGATATTTATACCTTATTCATAAGAAGTCGCAATCCTTGGGCATGTTCAAAACCTTCAAAGCCGAAGTTGAAAATCAACTTGATAAGAAGATTAAGGCTGTAAGATCAGACCGTGGTGGTGAATACTATAGTAGATCTGAACAACGTCCTGGGCCATTTGCGGATTATCTTACTGAGTGCGGTGTCGTGGCGCAATACACCATGCCTGGGACACCTCAGCAGAATGGTATAGCAGAGCAACGAAACTGAACCCTTACGGACATGATGAGAAGTATGATTGCATTTTCTTCTCTATCGGAGTCCTTGTGGGGTGAGGCACTTAAAACTATAATTTACCTACTCAACAGAGTTCCTAGTAAGGCGGTAACGAAAACCCCATACAAGTTGTGGACAGGTAGAGCGCCTAGCCTTAGGCATCTACATGTCTGGGGTTATCCAGCTAAAGTTAGGCTCTATAGGCCTAATGAAAGGAAATTGGACTCAAGAACCGTTAGTTGCCATTTTGTAGGATACTCTGAAAATTCAAGAGGTTTCAAGTTTTATAACTCCTTGAGTAGATCCTTTTTCGAGACGAGTAATGCCAAATTAATTGAGGATAGTGGGAATGATAAAGCTAGGGAAATATCATTTGAAGAGAACATTAGTAATCCTAATATGATAACTACTAATGCAGTTGACAGTGAAATGGTTATCATTCCATACATAGTTGAAGTTGCACAACCGGAAGGGGTAGTTGGTCATAATATTCCCATGTCACCTCCAATTCATTTGGAAGATACATCATCTCAAATAGAGGTATTCCCTCTTATGGTTGAGAATGACTCCCAATCACCTCAAATTCAAGTGCCACCAAGAAGATCCATTAGAGAGAGGAGATCCACAATGTCCTGTGATTATGTATATCTCTAAAAGCATGAATTTGATATTGGATTGGAAGATGATCCCACATCATTCCAAGAAGTTAAACAATGCTCTCATCCGGAAAAATGGATCAATGCCATGAAAGAGGAGATAAAATCCATGGCGAACAACGGCGTTTAGGAACTCGTAGAATTGTCTGAAGCTGTGAAACCCGTTGATTATAAATAGATATTTAAAACCAAACGAGATTCACATGGTAATATTGAAAGTATAAGGCACGCCTAGTTGCCAAGGGATTCACTCAAAAAGAGGACATTGATTACAAGGAGACTTTTTCGTTGGTTTCAATGAAAGACTCTCTTAGGGTAATCATAGCACTTGTAGCTTATTATGACCTAGAGCTATACCAAATGGACGTTAAAACTGCGTTTCTCAATGGAAACATTGAAGAAACTATATACATGGTGCAACCAGAGAACTTTGAGTCGGATGACTCAAAGCACCTACTATGTAAATTAAGTCCATTTATGATTTAAAACAGGCATTTCGTCAAACAGGTAGTTTCTTCATATGGTTTCAAGAAGAATCCAGTTGATCAATATTTGTATATCAAATTCAACGGGAGCAATTTCATTATACTTGTTCTTTACGTAGATGATATATTGCTTGCAAGCAATGATATGAGTCTGCTACTAGAAACCAAATCATTTCTATCTGGTGAATTTGAAATAAAGAACCTTGATGAAGCATATTTTATGTTAGGCATACAAATTGTTTGTGATCGTTCAAGATACACACTTGGACTATCACAAAAGGTCTATATAGAAAAAGTGCTCATTCGGTATGGCATGCAGCATTTTGCACCCGGTGACACTCCAGTGTCAAAGGGTGATAGACTTAGCTTGCAACAATATCCATGTCATGAACTTGAGATCAAGGAAATGCAACAATTCCCCTATGCATCAGCAATAGGGAGTTTGATGTATGCTCAGGTATGTACGCGTCCGGATCTGGAGTACATTGTGGGGATGTTGGGTAGATATTTGAGTAACCCTGGACCAGCGCATTGGAAAGTCGTAAAGAGGGTTATGCGGTATTTGCAAAAAACGAAGGACTACATGCTCACATATCGGAGATCATGCCATCTGGAAATCATTGGATATTCAGACTCCGATTTTGTTGGATGCTTGGATAGCAAGAGGTTCACCTCAGGTTATATCTTCATGTTGGCGGAAGGGGCTATATCATGGAAAAGCATCAAACAGACACTAATAGCCACTTCCACCATGGAGGCAAAGTTCATAGCCTGCTATGAAGCTTCCAACCACGGAATCTGGATGCGGAACCTTATCACAGGGTTACAGATCATTAGGGGCATTGATAGGTCATTGAAGATCAACTGTGATAACAAAGTTGCAAAGTTATATTCCAAGAACAACCGCAGTTCGTCGAAATCTAAACACATCAACATAAAATTTTTGGCGGTTAAAAAAAATTCAGAATGGTCAAATAATGATAGAGCATACAACGACAGATTCCATGTTAATGGATCCATTCAACAAGAGCTTATCATCCAAGGTGTTTCATCAGCATATGCTGAATATAGGGGTTCTTCCCTTTAATGAAGTGTCCATTATGTAGGAATCTATATTTTATGTGATGCTCTATGTTCATGAACACATTTTGGCTCATTGTATATACACTTCAGTTTTTCTATATGTGTGTATGATATTGACTTTCTTTAACACATGTACATATTTACTATTGCGATTTTGCATTTGGTTGTTGTAAATATGATGTGGACTCCATTTGGAGTCATAAAGTCAAATCATAATTTACCACTGTAGTTTAGCATAAGATTTTGGTAAATATGATTTGGATCTGGTTTGGATCATAAAGAGGACTTATTGAGAATGGACACTTGTAGATCACATTTTGTGTCATTCTTCTACTACACATCCACATTTGATCTATGTCGTTAATAATATTAGTACTCTGATTACTGTTGGGTCTTGTTACAGTTATAGTAGCTATAATTTCTTTAGTCCTGTACTAATTGATTTAATGTACAAGATTGTTTAAAGGGGTATAAACCATAAAGTTTGACATGTTGAGCTTAACTAAGAGATTGTGTGGTGTATAAGGAATAAAGGATAACACAAGTAGAAAATTGTAAGATTAAGTCCACATGGGTGAACTAAATCCAATTGAGTCCAGATGGGTGAACTTAATCTCCATAAGGTGGGCTTAGCCTTAATTAACACACACAAACAACTAATTGTCATTAAAATAACTAAACCTAATTAAGTGATTTAATGCTTCATGCATATAAAAAGGGTTTGGATTAAATGGATGTGGATTCAATGTGTAGATCCAAAACTCGGTTCATTAACATTGATGGGCTATTAATGATGGATGGACTTTTAAAAGGATAGTCCCTATAGGATGGGCTTAATATATAAAGGACGAGACTCATGAATTAGGGCAAGGTTCTAGAGTTTCTTCAATCTCTTCTCTTCCTCATCGAGAGAGAGCTAAGGATTGCCACCGCCCACTCCTGTAGAAGACTTTTTCGCAATAGCAGGAACTCCGACGACAAGTAAGAAGCATTAACATTAGCGATGAATTCAGGTCAGCCATTCATATGCTATTGTTTTCGATTTTTTATTGAGCTTTAGAGATTGATAGATGCCCGATCTTGTTGTACATACATCCTTTAGTTCATATATGATGTATTGCAATTCTAACACTATGATGTATTGCAATTCAGGTCAGCCCTCCGAACTTGGACTTGACACAAGAAAATATATCTTTTAGTTAGCAATATGATTGTCGTGAAGTACCTATGAGTTTCCCTCAAATATTAGATTCACTAAAGATTTCTAAATTAATGGCATATCAAGACTTGATCTATTGTGGATGTTTGACATGGTACAAATCTTTATCAAGGAATGGGAAATAAAATAAATTAGACAATATTGAAATAGTTATTATTGCAAGATGAAAATGACCAAATTATTTTCATAACAAATATTTTTCTCAATGTTTAGAGTGATACAGATGTATTAAATATAAAGTGAGAACAGTTAATAAAAAGTATAAAAAACATGCATGTGAAAATTAAAGAGAAAGTAGATAAATTAATGGCATACCATAATCATCTTGATCATACATAAGTAAACTTCATTTGTTGTCAAACTTATACCCATAACAATTTGGAGAACAACTATATTCCAAAATTTGTATATGTTTTTATAACAAAAGAAGATAAACTCCAATAAAATATTGATTGTTCAGTGAAAAAATATATTTAAAAAACAATTGTTGCTCAATGTATTATAAAATATTAATAATGTCATAACATTTTATCTCAAACTCGAGATATTATCCGATAAACACCTTCACCAACTTGACATAAAAGATAGATTCCTCTATGGTGATCTATTAGGGAAGGTCTAAGATTAACCTCTTAAGTAAGCTAAAAAAGTCCCCATATGGAAAATCTCTGAGAGAATGGTTTAATAAGTGTATCTCAGCTCTTTGTCAATTCAACATTACAGATCACGGTCTTCCTCATCATCCATCATTGAAGAAGGCATATCTTTCTTATTATTTATGTCTCATCATCTTTCATTCAAGAAGGCACATCTTCTTGTTATTTATGTGGATGACATTATTATAGGTGATGGCTTCACCAAAATTACTCGTTTGTAAGATTATCTGCATCCATGACAAAAAAAACATGGGTCGTCTCAGATAGTTCCTTGGTATAGAGGTTGGTAAAACTATATTTCAAAACGGAAGTATATCCTTGATATGCTTGAAAAATCTAACATGCTAGGAATTAAAACAATAGATACTTTCATGGAACCTAATATCAAATAGCAAGATAAAAATCCATGTGAAATCCAGAATACTAGTACCAGGAAAACAATGTTATCTTACAAACACCAAATCTGGCATCTGTTTTGTTTTTAGTGTGATAGTTTATAAAAATTCATATCATGCCAATTGGATAGCTACTATTAGAACCCTATACTACCAAAAAAAAGTGCATCAAGAAAAGGCATGTGGAGTGTGCGGAGTGTCAACTAAAAAAGGGTTTTATATAATTAAAACTAATTAGTTGATCTTACAAGTTGAAAAATATCAAAGTGTGCGGAGTGTCAACACGGCATGAAACTGATTTAGTACCATTCCGGTCAACAACCAAAGTTCCAGCAATGATATGTGGAACCATGAAATGGTGCCCCATGAAATAGCACATGACTTCGAGGACATTGAGAGTTTATACCAGATGCCTCATTAAGGAATCACTTAATATTGAAGATACTCTTTTAGGACGACATGGGTTTTTCACCCTACACTTCAATAATAACAAGTCGTGTTGAGCAAGAAGTGATGCTTAATGTCTGGTTGTGTCTTACATGATGAGGTCAATATAAAGTGTCACATAGAAATAAATGTTTTCACAGAAAATAGCATACAATTAAAACCAGCAAAAGTCAAAAGTGCAAACCTTTCTCCCCTATGTACCCAAGGCGTCGTTTCCTTTTCTTGGTTGATTTACCAATCCTACAAATGGAATCAATGTTCGATGGAGAGAAACCAATCTCATTGTTAAACAGAAGCATTGTTGTTTTGGCTCCGGTCATCGTGATATCCTTTGAAGTAATCAGAAACTCAAGGGATGGAGTGACGTCCTCTGCATACGTGTTGTCCTCTGCATTCTGTCGAATGTAAATTGATAAATTAAATACGACTGAAAACGGTTAGTAGAGATGGCAACCCATACAACAGCACAAACTACGACGTAGAATATCCGGAAAGAATTAGTAGAAACTACAGTGCCTCAAACACTCAGGCGGTGGAACTACTACGCACCTGAACAAGCTCCATGAGGAAGTGGACGTCCTTGGAATAAAGCTCTTCGGAGAGGTAGAGGACGGCCTGATGGATGTCCTCAGCCAGGGGATTCTTGTCATGTCTCCCAATGTAGTACCTCTCTCTCCGTATCCACTCGACGTGCTCGCGAGGGGTGGAGTAAGCAGCAGCAGCAGCTGCCGCCACCGCCATTAGAGCAAGAACAAGATCAAGAGCAAGGGCGAGCACAACAGCAACGGCACAGCCACAGGAAGAAGCATAAGAAGTTTGGCAAAGGTGGAACCGTCACTCTAACGGCCCCCGGCCCCATAAAATTTCAGAAGGAATAAATCATAGTTAATACTGAACAGAATAAATGACCGGAGGTTGAAGGAATTTTTGACGCAGCAGATCAGGATTTTATCCCCGAGTGCAACTGATGACTTTCGACCCCACGATTTCATTGGCAAGCTACAAATACCTAACCAGCTGATCCAGCCCGTGGGGCGGAAGAAGCATAATAAGTGGCAAAAGGTGGAACCGTCACCCTAGCGGCCCCTGGCCCGGCCCCACAAGATTCCAGAGGGAATAAATCACGGTTAATGCTGGGCAGGATAGGTGACTGGAGGTCGAAGGAATTTTTGGTATAGTAGACCAAGATTTTATCCCCGAGTGTAACTGGTGACCTTCGACCCCACAATTTCAGTGGCAAGCTACATGCACGTAACCCGCTGATCAGCCCGTGGAGGCGGAAGAAGCATAATAAGTGATAAGCGCGGAGGTAGGGGTGTCAATTCGGGTGGGTCGGGTCGGGTCGGGTCGGGTTGAGTTTTTTTAACCCAACCTGAACCCCCGAGTTCAACCAAAACACCTCAACCCGAACCCGACCCATATAACCCGAAAATCCGATTCAAAACGACTTTTTTGGGCTATTTTTCCTATAATTCTTCACTTTTATCTCAATATTCCATCATTATCATACAAACATGATATTAATATACATAAAAACATCTAAATTTTTAAAATAAAATTTGATTTAACCCCAAAAAAACCCACAAAACCCTATATTTAAGTCAACCCGGGTCAACCCGAACCCAACCCGACCCAACCCGAGACTCATTTACTCTCTAACCCTCTAACCCGAACCCGACCCGAACCCGAAAATGCCCAACCCGAACCCGATTTTTTTCGGGTCGACTCGGGTTGGGTCGTCGGGTCGGGTTCATTTTTGACACCCCTACGCGGAGGTGGCATGGAGCATTGGTTTGAGGCAGTAACTTAGCTGAGAAGTTAACGCGGAAGAGGTGAGAGACACCAGAGAGTTGCTTGTTTTGGATGGAGAAAGATACGGAGAATCGAGGTGAGAGACACCAGAGAGTTGCTTGTTTTGGATGGAGAAAGATACGGAGAATCGATATTGGCAGACTAGAACGAACAGAACAATCTTTTTTCTCGAGTGCTTTTGGCTTTCAAGCGCCAATCAGTCAAGTCGGGTCCAGTTTCAGAGCGTTGAAGTTCCTTTGGTAAAATATGGGAAATTTTACCTGTAATTCTTATTGGTAAAGAGTCCTCGTTCATCAAAATTTTTATTTTTACTCTCTAATTAAAATAATCGCGCGGACTTAAATCAAGTCGAAGAATTAAATTATTGAAATAATTAGGACTTATTTCTACTTCATTCGTTTAAATATTATCAATCTTTTAATTCAAATTTATTTATTTATTTGATTTTTAGTTGATCACTGAGTTTGATAATTTATTTATTTGGTTTATTTAATTTAATAAATTATTTAAATTTATTTGTTTAATTGATGTTGCATATATTAAATTAACACAGATAAAATCTTAATAAGGGGAATACTAAATCGATTCAGAACCTTCGATTCACCCTACTTTCAACTTCCATTCTTTGAATGTGCTGTCTATATTCCTTTCATTCGATTAATTTGCCTGCAGTGGACGATATAGCTAGGGACTCACCAATTTCTTATTGGAGTTTTATTATATGAGTGTTATTGTTTTTCTAATTGTGCTCCATGGGCTGATAATAATTAATCATCTAATTCAAATATAATAAACTTTCTTCTGCCATTCATTGAAGTTGTTGAGTCTTTAGGTAAGTTTAGATTCATAGCCATTTTGAAGAAGTTGTTATTTTGATAAAATTATTATTTATTGCATGGGGCGTAAGGTGAAAGTTTTAAATGAGATGAGAGACTTTTATATATATATATAAGAGAGAGAGTATATATAAGACTTGATAGTTGACAATCTAGTTAACTAAAAGTTGCAAGTAGTCAACTCAAGAGGATCAATTAGTCATAAAATATTTTTGTTCGTGGCTAAATTGACTGATCTAGAATAAGTTGATTTGGCCAATTTCGAATAGGTAATCAACTCGAGATAATTAATCACTAACAAATGAAATGTTTTTGTTTGTGGCAATCGATTAATCCAACACTAGTCCACTAATAGTAACATCCAATCGACTAATCATATAGCAGAAAATCTGAAGATAATAGATCTACAAGGCGGGACAATGATATGATGACCTAACAATTATAATAGATATGTTGATTGATTGAGGTAAGCATTGACAAAGTGTAGGTTAATTGAAGAGATAAGTCCACTGATGGAAGATCCAATTAACTAATCACCATCAACCCAACATAACAATAAAGAATAGTTGATCGTGCGCGTGTGTGTTTTTTTATAACGTAAGTATCTAAATTTTATGATCCAATTAATTTTTGAAGTGACCGGTTCAGTCCGATGAAAATTTTTCACTAGCTATCTAGGTCAATTTGAAAGCACAAGTGACAATTTACACAATGGTCCCAATAATTCAAAGATAAATATGTGTTTTCTTAATGGACATCAAGTATGTAACTTATATCGATTAATTAGTCTAATCCCACTAGCCAAAAAGATATATGTGTTTGAAGCTTATAAAGGGGACTAAGGGGAGCGATTTAGAGTTAATATTAACCACATATCTTTGTGACCATTTGACCTCTATTAATTTTGACACTCTTTTTGTTATTTCGTAAGCTTCATTGTAATCATTTTGTCAGAGCTGGTAAAAGGTTTGTTCATCTAATCGAATGTGAAAACCTAATGGGGCTTTCAACATGATCTGGTGGTAAGAACGGGGCACCCGCGTCGGCGGCGGTCAACGACACATAGAGGTCAAAGGTCAATAGGGGTGGCCCCAAGGTCCCACCAAGCAGACCGGCTAGTAGCTCGGTCGGCAGGATGTCCTCCAGGCCGACCGGAATATAGCTCGGCCATAGGTCGAGCTTCCGACGCTTAAGGTAAAGGAGCTTAGGGGTCGAGCAGACAGGCCGCTCGGTCGAAGTGCAGATCACTGAGATGCAATCCCATCCGAGCACAAGACCGAAGATCTTCCCGCTCGGTCCAATACATACACGTACCTGATTGTTGGGAGCGTCGAGCGGCCGGACCACTTGACCCTGGAACCGACAAGAGGCGCAAAAAGACGAAAGAGACAGCTGGTAACATCATCCTCGAGACGCCTGCCGCCGACAAACAGCATGGTCGGCGGCTGGACCGGACAGAGTATCGTACAGTGGAAGTTTCCACCGTCACGTCAGGGATATGCTCAGACGATTGCGGAATGGCGTCAGGCATGCTTTTCTGACACATTCATTTGGAGGTATGTTTGGGGAAGCAGGCACGCATCGAGAAGTGTGTCCGCACCTCCCCGGGTCCTATATAAGGACCCTAGACTTCGACGGAGGTATGCAAAATTCTCATCACTGTAGCCACAGTTACTCTACCTCCTTTCTCCTTCGTTGCCTGACTTGAGCGTCGGAGGGTCGTTGCCGGGAACCCCTTCCCGGCTCGGCTTCTTTGTAGGTTCGCCGGAGATCCACATCACCAGTCGGAGACAGCAGAGAGCGCCACGTCCCCAGTGTCCGTCAGCACTCGGACATGATCAAATTGGCGCCGTCTGTGGGAACATACCTGAATCCGAGTAGAGACGATGGAAGAAGCTGGACGCTAACTCATGGTAACGCTCTCTCCCGAAGAACTAGACGCGCTCATCCAAGCGCGAGCGGCAAAGATTGTCGAGCAACAGCAGAAGGCCCAAGCCGATCGGATAGCACAGCAGACAACGTCGGCATCGGGCGGTCGAGCGGCACCAGAAGACTGGCCGGAGCAGCTCTCAATATGGGGTCAAAACAAAGGTCCGACCGGTACCCAGGTGGAAGCCCCGCCCGCCCCGATACCATTCCATCGGGCTTTATTCCAAACACCGTCAGAAGTCGCTCAGGCCAACCTCAACCAAGGATCTTCATCCGACGAAGCTCCCATTCGAGACAATAGAAAGGGCAAGGCGCCCCGTAATGGGGCTTATTAAATGCACTCTTATGACCTAACGCCACGTGGCACCTCTATCGTCATCATACGGCAACAGCGTCGCGTCCGATGGGACCTTTGGCGGTTCGAAATGAGCGGCCAGATACGAGCCTCGGTCCTTGCGACCTGCATCCAACGGTTCGGGGCGATCGGGCCCAACCTTATAAAGCCTTCGCCATCCCCTTCCGCCGCATCTTCGCGTTCGTGCTTGCAGAGCTTTCGTTTGTGCTCAGTACTCCGGCGAACCAGATTTCTCGGCTTTCCGACGATCTTCTGTCTTCTTCTTTCGCCCGCCCTGCTCTCTATAAGATCCTTTGCCTTTTGCTCCCTGGTTCCTGCCTTTCCTTTGCACTCCTTTCCGTAGTCATGTTTTTCGGTTACTATTCCGTTCATCTTTCTCTTCAAGTCCCCTACCTTTTCTTTCGACCTTTGCCTTCTGTACTGTTCCGGCGATGGCTAGCTCTTCCCAGCCCGCTGATCTCACTCCTGCCCCATGGTATACTACCATACACCCTTGCCCTATGATAGTAACTCTGCTCCATATTAACCAACTCAACTATGCCTCGAAGGCGGAAGGGTGTAGATCAAGTAGGATGGGCAAGTTGAGATGCAAGAAGGGGAAATGAGAATGCAATTTTTTTCTTAATTGATAACTAATGGGTAAAGTATTGAGCCTTAAGCATGTAGTTTGCATGTGTGTTTCTAACCACACACTTTGTGTGTGCCTATATGAGACAACAGTTTGTGTAAACAAAGTTAAATTGTGGTCAACTTGTATTGGCACCTTAAGTAAATTTGCAATGCAAAACACTTGCACTCATATTCCTTGACTTTCCTTATTTGTTTTTCATCTTATTTTGAAGTATATATTAGATAAAAAAAAAGTTTCTTTACTTAAGGATATTTCAATCATTCATTGTGAAGGTAACATCAAACAATATTATTCCTTGCGACGTCAGTGATCGACGGCCGACGGCAACAACATGACATCGGTGATAGGTTGATATAGAAAATGGACTAAAAGTATATTTGATATTTAAATTTTATTTAAATGATGACTTCGTAATATAATTAGATTGTATAGTATTGACATTGTAATCTAGATTATAAAATTTTATTACTTTTTTTAATCAAAATTACATTACATTACAATTTTAAAACTGTATCAAATAAAATAATCAATATTATAATGCAATCTTTATTACATTACAAGATGGATTACCTCCTATCAAACGTAGCCTTAATTATTTAGACTAATGGTAATTAATTGAACTAATCAAGAGATTGTTGAGATTTAAATCTATGTAACAACACAATTGAGAGTAATTTAAACGCACCGTCATTATATCTCTAAGTGAGAGAAATGGATATAATCCACATGATGATTAAAACTCCATGGTTAGGATTATGAATTTTGGCTTGACATTGAGTTATAATTACTAAACTCTATTCATTTATTGAATTGATTTGGTATATTTGACTTATTAAGTTTGATTTATGTATAGAATACCTTATCCAAAATACGCATAACACAATTTATTTTTTTAGTTATTAATAAATTAATATCCATTATTATACTACAACAAATTTAGCCTACAAATTTTTATTTATTTTATTAAATAAAATGGTTTAGATGATTTAATGCCAACCAAGGTTAGTGGCAATGCTATTTTATTGTTTGTGTTTCTTTTAACTTTATCATGCAAGTGTGCCAGTATAATAAAAATAATTTTAGAAACATCTATTTTCTAAGTTAAATTCCCATGCATGATGCATCTAGAGTAAGAAATTAAGAAACCTAAAACTAATACAATAAAAATTATCATCAACCATCTTCTTACGAATAAAGTTACCCATAAGTATGTGGTAAAAAATTGATTCGTTCGTTTCGGTATCTTTATCAATTTATTTCTAGGTTATTATGGAGGTAAATCACGGATAACTATTAGCTACTAGTGTAAGTGGCCAAGACATAAAGAAAGTCATGCTCGAATGTACCAAGTTTAGATCCCAAGACCTCATATGATAACACCTCATGTCTTAACCATCGCATCACTCCGAGGGACAAATTCCCCATAAGTATGCTCAACAAAATTGTCGTTCATAAAATCTGTAAACAATGTGGTTATCAACTCACAATTATTCTCAACAAATTTGAAAACTAAATTCGTTATCAATTCGAAGGAGTCTCTCTGGACCCAGTTTTAATTGATGGGGTTTGGGATGCCTTATCCTAAAATTCTCTATGAACTATGTATTTTACACGTACTGCATAATGTATGTGATCATTACATGCCTCGAGCTTTACTACTTTAATCTATCCTCATTTAAATTTTATGATCTATCCTAACCTGTTAAATCTGATGTGTCTGTAATCTAATTTCAGATGATTATTGATGTGGCATTTTAACATATTATCCTAGCTGAATTGCCATGTAATGCATGACACATAAATTTGGTATGTTTCTCCTTCTATTCAATGCAAATATTATTTTCTTAAGTTTATTTTTCTCGTCACACTTAGTTAATGATGAATGAAATACTGTTAAATTAACTTTAAAAAATAAGACATTAAAGTACAATCTGATTTAATCAAATTTCCCATATTTGAAGATATTGTGTTAATGTTCAATAGTAAATGAATGATAAATTTAATGGAGAGCTAAAATTGCTGCAGGTTTAAATAGGTTAGGTAGATCTGTTGAACTAGAAAGATAGGGATAAGTTTGCTAAAGGTGATAGTGATTGGGATATTTTTTTTTTGTCAATTAATTCTATATTGCATTTTGGGTGCACTCAAGTTCATAGTACATAAAATATTATTTATGTATTTCAGAATGGCTGGTTGGAATATAAACATTGAGTTTGGAATTACTGATAAAATGGTTTTATTTGTTCTGTTTTTCCTTTTGTTGAGAAATTGTATTTTTTTCTTCTCTTGTGATTAGATAAAGGCCTCTGTACATGCACAAAATATGCTTTGGGTTGTTCTGAGAGAATCACTTTGAAGCATGAGATGTAGGCATCTCTTTCTCGGACTAGCTTGTTTCAACAAAGAAAAACCAACTGTGTCCTTGTACAAAGCATCTCTTTCTTCCTCTCTCGGTTCTAAAAGACACAAATGTAGGCATCCTGTTTCATCAAACATGAAGGAAGTTTCAACGAGCAATTCTTGGATATCTCAATGCATTTATCTAGGCGTCAATTCATATTAGGCTAACAACAAAGTGTCGGAGAATTAAGTTGAGCATATCTCTTCCATCCTATGAGAGGTTCTTGATGGTCACATGGAATAATCAACAGATAGAAGGGGGAGTAGGAGGTGTTTCTCTAGGACTGTATTTGTCAGTTACAACTTCCGAGCCTGCCTATACTGAAGCTTTAATGGGAAAAACTAGTGGGAATGATTCAAGTGCTAACTCTTATGGGAAAAATATTTATACAGATTATTCCTAAACAGGTAAGAAACTTTATTTGTGTTTTAAGATCTATTACCCATTCATGTTTACTATAAAGAAACTACTGTTAAGATGCTAATCTATGCAAATTCCCCATTCTTTTAGATGTCCCAGAAGATGGACGATGATGCTTACTCCCCTCAAGGGTATATCGAGCATGGAGCATGTTTTAGACTTGGTAGATCGGAAAGTTTGGATTGACAGAGAATTTTTTTTTTTTTTTTTTTTTGAGAAGATGGACCTAATTATCAAATGAAGAAATGTTTTTTTTTTAGGATGCACAAGTCTTTTGGTTATCTTAGAAAAAGGATATGCATATCGAAAAAATCTCAGAGAAAAGTTCAGAGATAAACACATAAATTGATGAAGTCCACTGATCCGGTGATAAAGACGGGGGATCCTCATTGACGGAAGGTCAACGACATGTGGAGGTCAAAGGTCAAGAGATTCAACTCTGAGAACGGCCGACCGGACGAAGCGGGCCGACCGACCGGGCGATGCAGGCCGACCGGCCGTGAACCCCCCGAACCGAATGAAGACAACCCGACTGGGGGTCGGGTTTCCGATGCTTAAAAGGTAAAAAGGTTTCAAGGCCGAGAGGATGTCCGTTCGGCCGGGGCACCAGGCAACAGAGGCAGGAGCAATCTCATCCGAGCATACGGCCGGGAGTCCTCCAGGTCAGACAAATACCTACAACCGGTGACAGAAGTGATACGCCTGTCGAGTGGCCGACCCGCTTGGCCCTGGAACAGACAGGGAACGCAAGAGGACAAAAGAGACAGGGGATAACATCATCCTCGAGACACCTGTCGTCGACAAACAGTAGAGTTGGCGGCCGAGCTGTACACAGGATCATACGGCGGAAGCTTCCACCGTCACATCCGGGATATACTCGGACGATTACGGAATGACGCCAGAGGTACTTTTCTGACAGAGGCTTGTTAAGGTATGTTTAGGGAAGCGTGCACGCATAGAGAAGCGTGCCCGCGCCTCCCCGAGGTCCTATATAAGGACCCCAAGACGTCGACGAAGGTATGCGCAAATCTTTACTGTAGCCACATTACGCTGTCTCTCTCGTTGCCTGACTTGAGCGTCGAAGGGCCGTTGTCGGGAAACTCCTCCCGGCTTGGCTTCTTTGCAGGTTCGCCGGAGATCTACACCACCAGTCGGAGACAGCGGAGCGTGCCACGTCCCTAGCGTCCGTCGACTCAGCACTTGGATATGATCATCCACAAAAATAAAAATAATGGGTCATAATATTTTTTCTCTCTACATATCATTACTCGTTATCTAAATATATAGCTTTGTGTGACTTATATAGATTCTATTGACTTTGAAATCATATACATTTTTGTAAGAAAAGATTTATGTTACTAAGTAAATTTCTTATTATCATTTTGGATTATAAGTAGTGAAATCATATTATTTTTGGTATTTATATATGGTATTATAATTGCATGTGCTATTTGTGTGTGGTATTATAATTATATGATGCCGAAATTGTTTGAGTTTGATTTTACATTGGTGTGGTGTTAATAATTATATATGGTTAAAATCACATCCTAATTACAGCATGTGGTGTGAGCTACGAATATTATTAATTGCAGCGTGTGGTGCGCGTTGCGAATACTCTTAATAACAACGCCTAGAGCACAATCTGAATGCTCTTAATTGCAGTGCGCTCTTAACCGCAATGCGCGACGCATGCTGTCGATGTCTTATGAGTTGCAGATAGAATAATTACACGGTGCAGAAAGTTAAATTTATTGTAGGTGAGAGTTAGGGTTTGATACCATGGCCTTTTACTACTTTTAGTTGGACATGTTCCTAAAATCTAATATGCTATCGGGTCTTAGCTAGGTCTACGAGTTGTCGGTAATATTTGGTCATGTCCCAATACAATCTGTGAGTAACAAGGCTAGATCAGCACCATGTGAGCTGAATCTATTGGGTTGAAAAGGGATTCTATCCCTCGATGTCACTAATTATTCTAATTTTTATTTGCATTCCAAAATTCTTTGATAATAGTTTCATGGAATTATGAACAACTTAGGAAAAATGAAGGAGATCTAGATATTTTTAATGTATACTTCTCAGTATCTCATCTCTAAATTAATATTTTTGCTAGTGAAATTATTCACTCAGCAATTGGTTTTATATTTGTTTATTTAATTGTATTTTTTTCTCATTTTTTGTATGTAAATAAATATTTTTTTTTTTTTTTTATCTAGTACAAAGACACTCTTTGTTTTAAAAGAAATATAACAATATAAGGATGATTTTTTTACTTATTATTTAAAAAAATAATTCTCAATAAATTTATATATTAACTTATTTATAATCAATCAAATATAATTATAATTTTTTAAAACTTGGTTTTTAAAAAATTTAGGAAAATAAAATCAATCAATATATATAAAAAGTTATATAAACTGATCCTAATGCACCATACGATTGGTTCAAACCTCAGTCACGATATATTTATAGGAATTTTTTCTCCAGATGAGAGGCGTAACTAGGGGTGTAAATGAGCCAAGCCTCTCGTAAGCTATTCGAAGCTCGATTCGATAAAAGTTCGTTTGAGCTCGTTTAATGAGGCTCGTTAAGATAAACAAACCAAGTTCAAGCTTCACAATATTCGGCTCGTTAGCTCGTGAACATGTTCGTTAAACTCATGAATAAACTTTTAAATAAAAAAATAATAATTTTGATATTGAATTTATAGATTTTACACTCTACTTATGAAAAACATAGACAAATATATTAAATTTATTTATTAGAATAAAATTATAAATTTTAACAAGAATATTATAATTTTTAAAAAAATATATAATTTAGTTTTTAATGAATATTTAAATTTATAATTTATATTTATTAAGCTTGTTTAGGCTCGATAAAAGCTCGAATAAGCTCGTGAGTCATGAATATATTTGTTAAATAAAGCTCGAGCTCGACTCGATTATAAACGAGTCACACTCAAACATCTAAGAGTTCGGCTCGGCTCGATTACACCCCTAGGCGTAATCAAAGAATGTCGTGCTTCTGAACTGACCACTGCGTATGCTTCTCGATTTATCCTAGTGGCAGATAACTAAAAATCATATCATTTTTTCTTATCTTTAATATTTGTTTCTCAATTTCTTTGTTTAATTGTTTAAAGATATTGAGTTTTTTTTTTAAATAACAATAGATTATTGATATTAAAACAATGTATTTAAAGTTTTTTTATTGTATATTTACAGCTTATTATTTTTTAAAAACCTTAGTTTTAATAATTTGTGTAATTATATGTTTTGCTTGTATAATAAAATTATATATATGTATGAATATCTAAGTTTTATAGTTTTTTCATGTTGGATGAAAAAGAAATGATAAATCTAATTAATCTCATTAACTAGTTTTGAGATAACTGACTTGACCCATAAATTTTTTTCACTGATCATCAGAATAAATCAAAAATCAAGAAATATTAAATTTTTCCACCAATCATGGAATTTTCCCATCGAAAATTTCTTTGGTGGATGAAGTACTTAGATCGAGGAGGTCATGTTTACATTCATCACATTCCCCACAGTTCTTCCTTAAAAAGTGTTTGATGGATCTTGAGGACTCATATTTAGTTCAAAAGATGACTTTTGCATTCTTAGCATTCCCCTTAGTCTTCACATGCATAATTTCCTTGGATTTAAGGCTTGCTTGCGCATTAAGGACCTTTTGCCAAAAGTCAGGGCATTTTCCTCACAGATTCTCCATGCTCATTTTTTCTAAAATCAGAGACCTTTATCACCCTCAATCTTCCCATGCTTAAATTCATTCTATCACCAACATTTATGCTTATCAAGGACCTTTATGGATTTGGAGGACTCAGATTAAGTCCAAAAGGTCATCTTTACATTTCTAGAATTTCCTTCAATCTAATTCCTTATATTTGAGGTCTTTTTGCCCATCAATATATTTTTTGCCAAAAGTCCTTGATGGATTTGGAGGACTCAAATTGAGTCTAAAAGGTCATCTTTACACTCCTAGCATTCCCCTTTATCTTTCTCAATTTTCTTGTAACGAGGCTTGTATGCTCATAAAGGACTTTTGGCAAAAGATTTTTAATGTACCTAAAGAACTCATGATTGCATCTTTAAGATTATCTTTATACTCCAAGCATTCTCCTCAGCCTTTCCATGTATAAATTCCGCCTTTGTTCCCATCAATAACTTTTGGCAAAAACTTTTTTTTATGGATCTAGAAAGCATAAATAAAACCCAAAAGGTCACGTAACTTATTACATTTACAATCCCAAATTATCATCACCCTTGCATACATATTGTCCTTAGATTTGTGAAGAGTGGCAGTATGTGGTAGGGTGGTGACCTCAGCCACCTTCCGCTAGGCGGTTAATTTTTTTAGTATTTTTTATATATAATATTATAAAGAGTGATAATTTTTCATGAGGTTTATGCAGAAATAAGTTCACACAATACAATACAATTTATATAAGATAGAAACAAATACTACACATTTCTTGCACTCTCTTTGACTCAAATTAAATTCTTCATGTAACTCGATTTGACAAAAGAGCTCATCCAACTTGATAGACTTAAGATTTCATGACACTTTATAAGCATTTATCAATAGTCTCTAGTTGTTATAAAAATGAAATCAAATCAAATCACAGTGTCCAACCTCCTCTACAAGTGCAAATAAATCATAGCAAATCATTGTGACCCCTAAATTAAAATTCTTCACTCAAACATAAATAGTGAAATAGTTATTTGTGAATATGATTGTGTATGATGTTAGTGTCAAGAGTATGCAACAAAAATATATATGAAAACACAAACAAAACAATATTAACAAACTAAGTTAACATGGTTTAGAGACCTCATTCCTAATCCACAATTTATGATATACTTGGTGGATCATCCCAAAAAGATTCCACTAGAGCATAACACTCAATTGATTGTAAAACATAATCAAAATCTAAGATATTTTACAATCATCCACTCCTCTAAACAATAATGGAATGAGAAAAATAGAGTAAAAGAGAATACGAAGGTGGTCGAGTTGAGCCTTCAACCTTATCCAAAAACTTGAAAGCCTTGAGCATAGTTAGCACAAAACTAGAAGAAATATAGGATTTCTTAGTGCAACCCTAACTGGCTCAAAACTTTGTCAATGCTTATATAAGAAATAGCCCAATAGTTCATTCTTGCAAAAGTGTTTACAAACCCAAGAGATGATGGAGGATTGTTCATTCTTGCAAATGAACAAAATCCAAACTAGGTACTAATCCAACATAAGATCTTAAATAAAGACTGATTCAAGGAAGCAAATTAGATAAAACAAAATCCACGGAAAGTTTTCACCAAGTGGAAGATCAAAAAATAGTGATGATAAGCATAATAAACATTAAGAACTTTCAGTAGTAGTGATGATAAGCATAAATATTTAAGTAAGCATGAAAATTACTGAACTATCGCAGACAAAATTATATACTACAAAGTACTGAAGGACTCAAGAAACTTCATCACCAAAAGCATGTTGGAAAGCAAAAGCCTACATAAGGATTCCAAATAGCAGCGCAGTTGAGCATTAATTAGTAGTGGACTGTAGCAGTTTTTCCAGCTTCAATCTTTCCCACATTCTGCAGTACGTAAGAGTGAGTATAGTTTGAAACTCATGAGAGGACTTTACTAGCTCAAAACAAGAATGTATTAGTAGATAGTAAATTGAACCTTTGTAGACGATATAGATGATAGAAACTCTACGTCTTCAGGAAACAACTGGAGATTTTTGGTCTTCAATAAATAGTCCACCGCATCTTCCTCAAAGTCCAACAAGCAGCCAAGCCTAATGAGCTCAGCAAGTGGAGCAATCTGATCAGGCATTTCAGACAATAGGCCCCTTGCTATCACATCAGCAAAATTTGTTGCATATTCAATGTTGTGTCTCTTTCGCTTCATTCCACCTTTATCTCTTTGTAAGAATAACTTCGCATTATCCTTCTCCCAAAGGAATATTCTGGTACCTTTTGAATCTAAAATTCTTCCCGAGGATAGTGTTAGCTTATAGCTAATTGTAACAGGCTCATCAATTTCCAAGACTTCTAAATCAAGCAAACATTTGACAAGACTATGCCTTTCATTAGCAAATATATCAAGAGAAGTATTAGAAAGAAAAGCAATCACAATCCTCAGCAATCCATTGATCCATATCAGAGATTTCTGATCAACTTCCCTAACACTAGCACCAGTGGTCCTCAAAGACTCATCCTTTTCTACAGCCTCAGAAATTGATCGAACACCAATGCTGCTATAGATCTTGTTCATATTTGCTCTAGAAAGTGCAGGAGTGGTTACTTGAGGATACCATACAAAGATTGTTCCAGAAACCTTGTCAAACAGTTCTTTCAGCAAGAGATCATTGGGAATGAATACATCTTGTTTGCTGGAAAGAATGACCTCATCATTACTTTGAACTGGTAATTTTGATATGCTTCCCAGCATAAGTTTCACTGAGTTGCTATTCCAGTGCTTCGCAATGAAGACCCAGAAAGCGGAGCATTGCTGCACGGTAAGGTAGTGCGCTGAAACTTCCCACGAGGACCAGAGCTTGCAGTAGTCATCGACGCATGGACCAAGCCGAACCCCAAAAACCCTTGAAAAGAATTCATGAATCTTTGTGTCATAATATTTATCCAAAATGAAGAGTTGGGAACCAAATAGGTCAAGGTTATCATGTAGTATGCACATGTTGGAGCTCACCCATTCCCCACCACCCTGTGGGATCCAAATCCACTCTGCAGCTTCATTATCAGGCTCCCATTTATGTTCATTCAAGAATAGGTACACTCTTGAGATTGTAGTAATATCAGAGTGACACTTAATATGAAGTGCCAGTAACAGGCATGCTTGAGTGGCATCCACAGATACACCAATTTCTTTAAGCTCTCTTTTATAAGAAGCAAGCTCAGATCCATAAAAGATGTCATCAATAAACGGACCGTCTTTTCTATGCAATTCCCACTTGGGCGAGAAAAGAAGGCTCTCTTCTGGAAATCTGTAACCTAGAATTGTTTTTATCCATCTATTGTTCATCTTTTGCTTGAACTCCATTGGAAGAGACTCTGTGTTTTCCTTCAGATTGCGAATGCACTGAAATACGGATATAATGCTAACTGGATTAATGACAGAAGGATCTCTTGGAAGGTTGATGCTCTCTATGACAAATTTAGCTCCCTCTTTGAAGTCAACTACAACACCAAAGGCCTCGAGCTCATTTTTGAAACCATTGATCTCATTGGAGTAACCATAGAATGCAGAATTACCGTCGATAAATGGAAGATTTGTTATAGCTGAGATAGGCTCCCACTCTGGACTAAATAGGATGGAAGCTTTTGGAGATCTGAATCCAAGATTAGTATGCAACCATTCCTTCTCAAGGGAGAAAAGGGAAAGATCATGTGGGAATGTAATTTGCTTTTTGACAAAATGCCTATAACATGTTAACAATGCAAGAACATTTTTGTTTGTGATCAATGTGTTCTTTACAAGGATATTCAGTTGAGAAGCAATAGCTTTTGAGAAGTCATCTCTGGTTACTGCTACTCCAATTCTCTTAAGCTCTGCCTGATATGACCTGATTCTACCGCCATAAATTGGCTCATCTATTACCGGAATGCCGCTGACAACCTGAAGAAGGCATTCCCATTCTATGACAGCCATAAAAGATTCATCTGGATTTTGATAGCCAAGCTGGGTCTTCAACCATTTAGTCTGTGATAACTTTCGGACGAGATCATCAGGAATGTTAACATTTCGTATGCATTCAAGTATGAAAATGGCAGCATCAGCAGAAACACAGTTTGAAGGAATTTTAAAGTTATCAACCACAACCTTATAATTTTTGTCGAATCTAACTAGAACACCAAACAATTGCAACTCAGTCTTGTAATCAACAATCTGCTCGCCATAGAATGAAGTGTCTATGAAAGGGAGATTACTGACATGTGATGCAAGTGTCCATTCTGAATCAAGCAATATGGATTCTGATGGTAATCTGAAACCAACTGATGTTTTTAGCCATCTTGCAGTTTTGGTGCTCCGAATTAGATAGCGAGGGGACAAGCTTACCTCTCCCAAATATCTGACCAACTTGAGCAGCGAAAAGACATTTTCTCTGGTTAAGGTGGAGTCAGCTGTCATAGTCCTGAGATGGCTACCAATAAATTGTGATGCGTCTGTAAAATCAAATCTGACTCCAACCTCTTTAAGTTCTTCAGTGTACTCTGTTATCTTTTCACCATAAAAATCTTTCTGGATTAATGGTATGTCAACAAGTGTTGATGCTACCTGAAGTAGTCTTTCCCAACCAGAGCTCGGCAAGAATGACTCAGAAGGTGGCTTGTAACCAATTGATGTCTTCAACCAGCTTCCACTTTTGATGCTGCTAAAAAAGTTCTGCAGCTTATAATTAGTTCCATAAGATCTTATATTTCTAATCCATTCAAGTAACAAAAATGCATTGTCCTTTGTCAAAGGAGAGTAAACAGTTTTGAAAGCTGCATTTGGAGGATAAACTTGTGGAACATCAGAGGCCTTTCCGTTTTGTTGTAGGAACTTCAAAATCTGTCCTTCACATGTAACATTTCCTGCAAAATTTGCAGTTGCCAAATACTCCCTGCTCAGTACAAAATATTTGTCAGCCCTCCAAGGATTTGAACCCATTAGCATTATCCATTTGCCCATGCTGGCCGGCACAAGGACTTCTGTCTTTTCATGTCTCACTTTTCCATACTCATCTACTATTGGAGAGTGAGAGAACAACGTGTTTATGCAGCGTTTACTAGCATAATTATACTTACAAGAATGATATAGAAAATGAGTGAAGGCTATGACAAGCTTGCTACTAGTTAGTGACTTGATCACAATTGACCCATAGTCATAAAGACATAAAGCCTGAAGCTTCACAACTTTCTTGAGAAAATCCATTAATTCTGTTTTTGCAACTTTTAAAGACAATTGTGTGGATTGAGGCATAAAATATAGTTTTGAGACAGATATGAACTCCCGATTCCAGTTGATAAGCCATGTGATGATCTTATCATTGTTGGCAATACATAGCTTTCGCTTACCTATTGCTGCTTGTGATACACTTAACAAAGATATGTTGCCAGTGACATCAATAAACCTCAACAGAGGTAAGTCCTTAAAACAAGAGTACCTCCAATTCAGAGCAATGAAGTGTAGAAGCTCTACATAAATATCATCAGGCATTCGCTTTGGAAGATTGGAACCCCAAATGAATAATGCATACCATGCTAGATCAACGTAGCCAACTCCTAGAAATCCTAGTACATTATTATAGTCATCATTATCCAAGTAGGCATTCACAATATGACTTCGATGTGAATGCAGGTTAAGTATCTCAACCCCAGACTCCTGTGCTTTAATTAGAACACGCCAAAATGCAGGATCAAGCCTCTTAATTTCACTGGGCTTACAGAACATCTTTTGTGAATTCTTTAATTCACATGGTATTATACACTCAGCAATAAGTATTTCTTTGATGGATTGTCTCACAGGATTAAGCAACTTGATATGAGATTCCTCCACTGGTATGAAATTGAACAAGAAGGGAATGGAAAATGAGGGTGCCTCATGTGCTCCTTTAATTAGTGTAGTGAAAGCATTCGTAAATGCAGAAGGTACACAGCTAAGAATTCCTTCATTCCATGGGCTATTTAGCTGTATCGACTCCCTTGAAGAAACTAGAAGGAAATCTGCCTGGATTATGAATGGAAAACCAGTCTCCATGTCAGTAGGAAGAAAGGAATACACACCAGACTTTCTCATCCCACGATTCAACCGCCTTGCAAAGGGAAAAGCCAGAGTAATCACCCATTCATCAACTTCAGCTCTCTTCTTTGAAATGCATTCTGGTTTTACAGGGAACCTTTCCTTCCACATGTAGTAACAACATTGTTCCTCCTCACCCTTGTGGCCCTCTTGAGCAGAAAGATGGAGAGGGTATGATTCTGCATTCATGTTCCTTCCCGTTTGGCAATTGTCTTCACCAGTTATAGAGATCTTGCAGCCAGTATTACACTTTGGATCATCAGTATCTCCCCTCACGGATAGTTGCCTAATTTTTGAAAGAAAAAGTAGGACCTCAGGTTGTAAATTTGATAGTTGTTCTTTCACAGCTGACTCTTTTTCAATCTTTAAAGGCAAGATTATAATAGTTGTAGGAAGGCTTTCTGAAGGACCATACAAATTTTTTATGTCAGAAAGGTTTGGATTCTCATCAACCCACTCAGGCACAATGTAGCCTAGGTTGCAATCAGGTGATGGTTCCTCATTGAAGCATATTTGATACCCATTGCTGAAGATAAAGGGCTTACTGGATATCAGAAAGACACTTTTAAATCCTATGCCTTCAAATTCATAAATAAATAATGTCATAGTCGAATTCTAAACACTAATCAATTAACAAGTAGATACCCACCCAACTTCGACTTGATACAAGAAAATATATCTTTTAGTTAGCAATATGATTGTAGTAAAGAGCCTATATGAGTTTCCTCAAATTTACATTCACTCAAGATTACTAAATTAATGGCATATTATGACTTGATCTACTGTGGATGTTTGACATGGTACAAATCTTTATTGAGGAATGGGAAAATAAATAAAATTAGACGATATTGAAATAGTTATTATTGCAAAATGAAATAACCAAATTATTTTCATAACAAATATTTTTCTCAATGTCTCGAGTGATTCATATGTATTAATTATAAAGTGACAACAGTTATTAAAAAGTTCTAAAAAATATGTAGCAAACATGTATGTGAAAATTAAAGATAAAGTAGATAAATTAATTGCATACCATAATCATCATTGATCATACATTATTAAACTTCATTTGTTGTCAAATTTATGCCAATAACAATTTGGAGAACAACTATATTCCAAAATTTGTATATGTTTTTGTAACAAAAGAAGATAAACTCCATAAAAATATTTATTGTTCATCTAAAAAATATATTTTAAAAACTATTGTTGGTCAATTTATTATTAAATATTAATAATGCCATAACATTTTATCTCAAACTTGAGATATTATCCAATAGGCACCTTCATCAACTTGACATAAAAAATAGATTCCTCAATGGTGATCTGTTAGGGAAGGTCTAAGATTAACCTCTCAAGTAAGCTAAAAAAGCCCCCATATGGAAAATCTCCGAGAGCATGGTTTAATAAGCGTATCTCAGCTCTTTGTCAATTCAGCATTACAGATCAGATCAATATAAAGTGTTGTGTTGAGCAAGAAGTGATGCTTAATGTCTGGTTGTGTCTTACATGATGAGGTCAATATAAAGTGTCACATAGAAATAAATGTTTTCACAGAAAATAGCAAACAATTAGAACCAACAAAAATCAAAAGTGCAAACCTTTCTCCCCTATGTAGCCAAGGTGTCGTTTCCCTTTCTTTGTTGATTTACCAATCCTAGAAATGGAATCAATGTTCGATGGAGAGAAACCTATCTCATTGTTGAATAGGAGCAGTGTTGTTTTGGCTCCAGTCATCGTGATATCCTTCGAAGTAATAAGAAACTCAAGGGATGGAGTGACGCCCTCTGCATACTTGTTGTCCTCTGCATTCTGTCGAATGCAAATTGATAAATAAAATACGATTGAAAATGGTTAGTGGAGATGGCAATCCATAGCACAAACTAAGACCTAGAATCCGGAAAGAGTTAGTAGAAACTACAGTGACCTGAACAAGCTCCATGAGGAAGTGGACATCCTTGGAATAAAGCTCTTCGGAGAGGTAGAGGACGGCCTGATGGATGTCCTCAGCCAGGGGATTCTTGTCATCTCGCCCAATGTAGTACCTCTCTCTGCGTATCCACTCGACGTGCTCGCGAGGGGTGGAGTAAGCAGCAGCCATTAGAGCAAGAGCGAGTGCAACCGCAGCAGCACAGCCACAGGAAGAAGCAGAAGAGCGCAGGTAGGACGAAGCATGGACAGCAAAAAAAAAAAAAAAAGGAGTAACTTGGCAGAGAAGTTAACGTGGAACAGGTCAGAGACAATAAAGATTAAAGAGTTGCCTGTTTTCGATGGAGGAGGATACGAAGAGTCGATATTGTTGATTAGGATGGAAATGATGCGTAGAACGAACGGTTTGGTTTTCCCGTGGACTTTTTGCCTTTCGACTTGATGCTTTGCATGCACAGTCTCTATCCTTTTTTTCGATTAATATGCATGCCATGGACGATCTAGCTAGGTACTCATCAATTTCCCACTGGAGTTTTTTTACGAGTGTTATTTTTTTGGTAAATGTGCTGCATGGGCTAATAATACTCATCTAACTCGAATAAACTTTCTTCTGCTATCCATACAAAATGGTTGAGTCTCTAGGCAAGTTTAGATTAATAACCTACCTCTCCGAGCTATGGTGTCATGATAATAAGTGGGACAGACTTATTAGGTTACAAGGATTTAAATTATATATAAAGTATATTATATCTGTGAGGTTTGAAAATTGTATGACATTGAACTCTCCGTTAGAATACATCTGAATTTCTTGGTTTATCTTGATGATAGATAAAAAATTTTTTTTAAACCGGACTAATTACATCCATAATTAATCATACTGTAAAAGTTAGGGGCGTTTCGTTTAGGGGAATAGAAGTGGAGAATGAGAATCATTGATTGTCATTGTTAATGTTTGGATTATAGAAGTATGAATACAAATAAGGTAATAAATCCTTGAAATTGGGTAATAACTCATTCTCATGTACCTCCCCTTCAATGAGTCATTACCTTATTTTCATCAATCAAAATATTCTCTTATTCCAAAAATACCCTTGACCTAAAACTAAAATTTTCTCCCTTAATATCAAATATCAAAATATATTTATTTATTTATTCTCTCATATCACTTCTCTCTCCTTGTTTTCTCTCATCATATTTATTTCCTCTCTTCATCGTCCCCTCGGATGGGTCTAGTGGCTAGCACATGAGGTGTTGCCACAATGAGATTTGGGGTTCGAATCTCGGCAAAACCGAGGTAAATACCTCCCTTATGTGCTAGTTACTATTCCAAAGGCTAGTAGCCGCCCGTGATTTACCTCCTCCGTATTGGCCTTGGGACGGGTTGGCGGAGGCGCTGGGGACGAGCGTATTCGCCTTTTGCCACAATATTTCCTCTCTCCATCATTTTATCACACACTTTCTCTCTCCTCAATCTCTCCCATGACACTCTCTTTTCTCTTTGCACATGGGCGTAAAACCTTGGTCTGCTGCGCTTTAAATTCCACTCGACCCCCAGTCATCCCTCCTGCCCAGCTTAACCGTGATTTACCCCCTCTGGATATCTGTGGGGCCGGACTCAGGGGGTCGCTAAGGTGGCGGTTCCACCTTTTACAACACTCTCTTTTCTCTTTTTCTCATTACACTTTCTCTCTCCTCAATCTCTTCCATCACACTCTCTTCCTTCTTTTTTTCTCATCATACTTTCTCCCTCATCATACTTTCTCTCTCCTCAATCTCTCCGATCACACTCTCTTTTCTTTTTTTTCTCATCACACTTTCTCTCTCCTCAATCTCTCTTGCAACACTCCCTCATTTTTTCCCTGAACACACTTTCTCTCTCATCATACTTTCTCCCTCATCATACTTTCTCTCTCCTCAATCTCTCTCATCACACTCACTGTTATCTTTTTTTCTCATCACACATATTTTCTCTCTCGCCGTATTTTCTCTCTCCTCAATCTCTCTCATCACACTCTCTCTCCTCTTTTTTCTCATTATATTTTCTCTCTCTTCATCCTCTCCTATCATACTTTCTCTCACATCATATTTTCTCTCTCATCATGCTCTCTCCTATCATACTCTCTTTTCTCATTTTCTCTTATCACACTTTCTCTCTCTTCAATTTTCTCATCATACTTTCTCTCTCATCATTCTCTTTCATCATATTTTTCTCTCACATTCATCTTTCTCTCACATCTAATTTTTTCTCTTATTTTCCTTTAAGGGTAAAAAAGAAAATTTTAATTTATTCTGATAAAAAATATGCAACTAACCAAACATTGCTTTTAAGAGTGATATCATGCTCATACTCATTCTCATTCCACAATACAATGATTCTCATTCTGATTCATATTCCTAGAAAAGAACCAAACGCCCCCTTAAATATCTAGATTGATGCGGTGATAAAGGGGGTCCACCAAAGGCAAGCCGATGTGGAGGTCAAAGATAAGGAGATCAACGTCAGAGGACCAATGGACTCACTGAATGGTAGTCGAGCGGAATCTTACATCAAGGGCCAACGGGGCATTAGTCATCCGACCAGCAATGGGATGAGCTAAGCGAAAGCGCGTGTAGATGATTGAATCGCTATTTTGGTTAGGCGTGAACGTACTATCTAGACTCGTCATCGCAGGGAAGTAGAATGGGAGATGGCAGAGGAATACTCGGTTGAGCAATGAAGTACTTGGTCGAGCGGCTGTCCCTCTCGGCCGATCGGCAAGAATGCTAATGTGTATTTGGATATACTTTGGGAGATGGCGCCACCAACACGTGACGTGGTATATAGGCGGATCATACGATGGAAAAATCGGAGGGCGTGCCCATGACCAATTGGAGAACGTGTCCATGACCATGTGTCCAAAACTAATTGGGGGGTGTGTCCGCAATCAATGGGAGAACGTGCCCAGGCCTTGAAAAGCACGCATGTCACCCACCATGGTATTATATAAAGGGGGGGTTGAACGTACAGCCACGCAGGTATGCGTAATCCACTTTTTTGGGCGCTTGTGTTATTATTGCTGCATCTTCTCTTTCGTACCGGTAACTAACTTGAGCGTCGGAGGGTCAATGTCGGGGACCCCCTTCCCTAGCCCGACACTGATGTTTCTTGTTCTTACAGATCGAAGCGTGGCCTACATCCAGTCAACATAGTAGCCACATCCCCAACTTTCCATCTTCAAGATTTTCGGGCAGTATCATATTGGCACCGTCTGTGGAAACGTAGCTTGAATTCAAAACGTGAAGATGGAGGGCGTTGGACGACTCGCCACGGTTACTTTAACAAAGGAGGAGCTGGATGCGCTGATACAAGCCCGAGCGGCAAAAATAGTGGAGCAACAATAGCAACAGGCGCTGGCTGATCGCTATATACAAGAGCATACGGCCTCAGCAGCAGGTCATCCAGCCAGATTCGAAGACCGAGCGGATCATGTATTCATTCGGGGGCATAGTAAGAAGTCGGTCGGCACATACGGAGACGCGTCACACGCATCGATCCCCTTCCATCGAGTCATGTTCCACACTCCAACAGAGGAGCTAGGTCGAGCGGATAAGGAACAAGGATCCTCCTCGGACGAAGTTCCCGTTCGGGATGCACATAAAGGAAAGCACCCAGGAATGATGATTCACCTAAGCAAATCAATTAACAGGTTTCTCAGTAAATCTTGGATAACCCTTTGCCAAAGTACTACACCTTACTGACGATCATCGAGTATAACGGAATGACCAATCCTAATGACCACTGGCCTAGTTTGATAACGCGGTTATACTTCATTGATACACCGACGGGGTGAAGTGTCAGGTCTTCCTAACTACACTATCCGGGTCAGAACAGCGCTGGTTTAGATGAATGTCGATCAGCTCGATTCATAGCTTCAAAGACTTCTGAGCGACATTCTTATACCACTTCGCCAGCAGTCGCCGCTAACAGAAGATGAACATCAACCTATTTTTCCTGAAACAAGGGCCTAAGGAGGCACTGAGGGCATAATACATCAAGCACTTTAATCATGTGGCCATGGATATTCCATCGGTCTTCTCAGAAATCTTGGTGAACGCCTTCGTTCAGGGGTTCACTGAAGGAAAGTTCTTCCACTCACTCATTCGAAGGTCGTCGAAGGACTTCGACCACTTGCTCAGGAGGGTCACGGAGTATATAAATGTGGAAGAGACCCAAGCAGCAAGATGCAAGAAGAAAGGAGGCGTCGGCCGAACTCGCAGGAGCGCCTGAATGGCGACTACTTAGTAGCCATCAGCCACCCAAGGGGCCCTGAGTAAGAGGTGCACAACAACACCAAGAGCCCAGAATGCAGGTCGTACAACATGTGGTAGCCAATCGCCCAAAGGCGATGAAGGGAAAGGTATGGGTGCCAATGTTTTGCTCATTCCATCAGTCGGCAATGCACAACACGCATGATTGCTATGATCTGACGCTAATTTCAAGTCGATCGACTCCTCGAGGATATCACCGTCGATCACCATCACTTAATCGACATAAGAGTCATCGATCAGTGGAGCAGTGAGATGGTGATCGAGTGGCATCTGAGCGGCGTCATCATCAGCCTCAAAGGCGAAACAACACAACTTCTGCTAAGCGGACTAGGACCTCGGCTCGGGAGGAAGAAAACTAAAACAACACCGCTCAGGGAGAGATTGGAATGATCGCAGGTGGGCCGACCGGGGTGACTCAAACTGGGCGAGAAAGTCGCATGCTAGTGCCTAGAAATACATGCCGTCGAATACAATAAGGAAAAAGTCGAGGGACCTGAGATCAGTTTCGACCCTCGAGACTTAGAGGGAGTGGAGATCCCTCACGATGACGCTCTGATCATCTGAGCGGTAATAACTAATTATACTATTCACTGGACATTTGTTGATATAGGAAGTTCGGTGAATATTATATTCAAGAAGGCGTTTGACCAGCTGCATATTGACCGGAGCGAGTTGCAACCAATGACGACCCCACTATACGGGTTCACAAGCAATGAAGCATTGCCGATCAACCAAATTCAGTAGGTCATATCGCTCGGAGAGGAGCCGCTCAATAGGACAAGGACCACAAACTTCATTGTGGTAGATGCGTCATTCGCCTACAATGTTATATTGGGTCGACCAGCCCTTAACGATTTTCGAGCGATGATGTCCACTTTATGCCAGAAGATCAAGTTTCCCGTGGGCAACAAGGTGGGTGAAGTAAAAAAGTGATCAGCTAGGCGCTCGGCGATGTTACGTCGAGATTGTGAAGTCTAAAGCAAGAGTCGCGTAGAAGGCCCCTCTCTTGGAAGTGAACGTCATAAGGGAAGAATCTCCCGCACTGGTCTACAAGGAAAAGAAGGAAGTCCAGATTCTTCCCAAGCGATCAGATGCCACAACCTTCATGGCTGCCAACCTGACAGAGGAGAGGAAGGAAGAGCTGGTTATCTGCCTTAGGTTAAATTATGACGTATTTGCCTGGTCGACCCACGAGCTCCCGGACATCTCGTCAAGTGTAGCTCAACATAAGCTTCACGTCTGATCGGGCGCTCGACCTATGAAACAAAATAAGAAGGACTTCAGTGAAGAGCAAAATCGGATCATCCGGGCGGAGATAAAAAAAATTGCTTGAAGCTGGTCACATCCACGAGATTCAGTTTCCAAGCTGGCTCACCAACGTCATGCTGGTTTCCAAGCTGTGCAACAAATGACGAGTCTGCATCGACTTTCGTGATCTGAACAAGGCTTGGTCGAAGGACTTTTATCCCCTGCCTAATATAGACCAGATGGTGGACTCCACGGCGGGTTACGAGTTGATTTGCATACTCGATGTATATCAAGGTTACCACCAAGTGTCGTTCGTCCAAGAGGATCAAGAAATGGTTAGCTTCACCACTGCCGACAGAACTTATTGTTATAATGTCATGACGCTTGGATTGAAGAATGCTGGCGCCACCTATCAGAGGGTGATGAATAAGGTGTTCTAACAACAGATCCGCCGTAACATGGAGGTATATGTTGATGACATACTGATAAAGTCCCTCCGAGCTACTGATCTTTGTGTCGATATCAAAGAAACATGTTGAACCTTAACGACGTATGGGATTAAGCTGAACTCGAACAAGTATCTGTTCGGAGTAAGGAGTGGTTGCTTCCTTAGATACATCGTCACCTAACGGGGGATTGAGGCGAATACAAGTAAGATGAAGACGCTAAGAGACATGCCCTCACCCCGCAACTTGAAGGAGGTCCAACATTGGTCGAATAGATCACCATGCTATCAAGGTTCATCTCCAAGTCATCTAATCGAAGTCATCCGTTCTTCAAGATACTGCGTTGAGTGACCAAGTTCAAGCAGGACGCGGAATGCGACAAGGCTCTAGAAGAGCTTAAGGAGTACCTTAATGTTGGGATCTTAGATGGCTAGAGGGGGGTGAATAGCCCTTCAAAAACTTAAATAAAAACTTCTACACAGATAATTGTTAGCACAGCGGAATTAGACAACTAAAGGAAAGAAAAACACAAGCACACTAACACTAGAATTTACGAGGTTCGGGGATAACTTGCCCCTACTCCTCGGCGTGTCCGTAAGGTGGACGACTCCTTGATCTTCGGTAAATCGCACCCCGGATAACTTCCGGCTACAAATCCTCCTTCTCGGTGGAGTAACCTCCCCACAGCGTCTCAAGAAATATCTAAGTTAAAGCACGAGACTTACAGAAACTCGGTGGCACAGGAGAATAAAAATGCTTACAACCACGCGAGGATCAGTAGCAGAACGGAGATCGCAGTTCACCCGAGAGCTCAAGAACTTCGCACAACAGCATAGACTTTTCTTTCAAGCTTTCTTGTTGTTGTTCTTGTTCTCCTCTCGCTATTTTTACTGCTTCTCAAAACCTGATCTCTGCTGTCACAGATCTGGTCCAAACTGCGCAAATCAGCGCTGCAGCCAATCCCTTTTCCTCCTTCTCTGATTCTCTGAACTCACACCAATGATATCACAGTCAACACTGGCGTCTTCTGAGCTCGAACCAATCCCCAGGAGTCAAGCAGATCGCAGCCAGATCACAGCAGTATCCGTTGATGCCTGAAATGCACCATGCGCCGCTGAAACCAGCAGAAAGACCATTTGACGCATTCCTCTTATGAACTTAATTTGAAATTAGGCTTGGAATGATACCTGTTAATCTGCAAACTCAAAAGCTAACAGCACAGAGGATTATATCACATAAATGAATGAGGTATATCAAAAGCAGTGAAGGAATCGCTGATACAGCGAACAAATCAGAGTGTGTGGATCGGTCACCAGACCGATCACAGTGCCTTGGACCGATCAAGCAACAGCCTGATCGGTCGCAGCGACCGATCAGATTGAGTGTGGATCGGTCCACAGACCGATCCACCCCTTTCTCTCTTCTGCAGGCTCTTCTCCTGATCGATCTCCCTGACCGATCAGATTGCACTCAGTGTGCTACTGAGTGTTTTCTGATCGGTCTGCAGACCGATCAGATTTCACTCAGTGTGCTACTGAGTGTCATCTGATCGGTCATCAGACCGATCCATGGAACTCAGTTTCACTGGATCGGTCTGCCGACCGATCCACTGATTCATGTGTTATTTGATCGGTCTACCGACCGATCCAATGTGCCATGAAATGTCCACTTAGGACCCTCTCTGACCTAATCCGGAGAACGAGCTACCGTGCCCTCTCCGAGTCCATCAGGTCCAGAGAACGAGCTACCGTACCCTCTCTGACTTCGCATGCCAAGTTTCCTTCTTGGACTTTTCAACACCAGATGTCCGATCACCCTTGATCCATCTGGATTTTCCCTTGCCTGGCTTCACTCACCAGGACTTGCACCTAGCTTCACTCACTAGGGTTTTCACCTGGCTTCACTCACCAGGATTTCCAATCTGCCTGACTTCACTCACCAGGACTTTCCAACTGCCTAACATCCCAGTTAGGACTTTTTCAATCAGGTCAACCAAGTCAACCTAGATTAGTAATCAATCTGAGTTAAATATCTGATACAAACTTAAATCAGTGTTAACAGCAAAACAACATCCAGGTCAGACTGTATCAACAATCTCCCCCTTTTTGTTGTTTGACAACACGATTTAAGTTTAGATCAGAAATGCTCATATACCCATAATTTTTAGGGAAATCAGGATCCTCCCCCTAAGACGGATACACCACCAAGTCAATGACGGGAATCAAGATCCTTCCCGTTATCCTCTCCCCTAAAATCAATCTTCCATACATTAAACTTAGGTATCCTCTCCCCCTTTGTCAAACACCGAAAAGGTGCGAATAAGGTAAGATAACTTAAAGAACTCCCCCTTAACCCTTACTGTCTGTTTCTTAAAGCACTTAGAATTCCCTCTAAGTGTATTATAAGACAGTAATAAAGAAATAAAGAACAAACAAGACATGCAAGTGAACAGCATATTAATAACGGATAGAAAATGAAACATAATAAAGAGCAAGCAAATATAAAACTGAGTAGCATAAATACATGAGTAGCATCAGAAGTGCAAACATCCAGGTCAGACATAAGGACTAACAAATAACATCCAAAATACATACAGTCAACAAACAAACTGTATCAATAATATCAATCAATGTCCTCACACTGAGGAACATCACCATCATCGGCAGGAGGGGTGAAATCCTGAGGCGGCACGCTGGAGGATGGATAGCCTGGGTAAGACTGCGGAGGCGGGTAGCGTGCCATCCATCCGAGTAGCAACTGCTGTGTCACCACCTGATGACTGCGCATATCATCGAAGCGCTGGTCACAGGTCATCGTAGCGCTGGTCTATCCGAATACGCAGGCCATCCAGCTCAGCAGATATCATCTCATCGTGCCGATCAAAGCGGCTCTCTAGCTCGGCGATCTGCCAGCGCAGATCAGGATCGGCCTCTCCATCGTCAGCAGGAGGAGGAGCAGCAACAGGAGCAACCTGTCGTGGAGGTCCCCGTGGTAACTCACCCAAAGCTCTCCCATCCTTCCACTGAACACCCCCATTTTGTCCAATGATGCCAGACTTGGAAAATGCCCGTTTCCCAAGTCGGCAATCCTGCCTGACCATTTTGACTACCCTACCCTTAGACACATCTATCTGAAGGGTCTCGAGCCAATCTGTAATTATATGCCCATAAGGCATATAAATAGTGGAGCTGTTGGGCCAAGAATATGAGATGATCGAAGAGTAGATGCTGGACATAATGTCAAAGTCGAGACGCCGACGTAACCCATAAAGCATCAAACAATGATAGGGTCGGATCTCAGCAAGAGGTTTGGATGTGATTGGAAGAATACAGTTTGTGACTATCTTAAAAAGAATATAGTCAGGGGCAGATAGTCGTAGGGCAGCAAAGGTGGGAAAATCAACATCCAACTCATCCAGGTCATCTGGTCTAGGATGACCGAAGAAGTACTCATAGATTGAGTCAGGTGAGACATCAAGTGGAGGACGTAATGATTCTGGTAAATCAGGATAAATGGAAAAAAGATCCCCCGAACACATTCGGCAGCCTAGATACCCAAAAAATTCTCTGATGGAGAAATCGATAGGTTTTTTAGCGACTCGGGTTTTATAAACACCATCACTGTTCTGATGAAGATTGTTATAGAACTCAGAAACTAGATCAAGGTTGATGTCCCTTTCTAAGTAGACTACCGAGTCAAGTTTAAAATAGGCTAGGGTTTCGGACACAGAAGGACAAAATTCATCCATGTACTTTCGATCCACAGATCGACATGGAAGCAGCTTGAATGTCCTCTGTTGAAATGCTTGCTCAAAATGGCGGTTCGGGAACCTTGAAGAAGAGGAAGGTTGAGGTCGGGTGGGTGCCTGGGACTTGGATTTCTCAGGTGACTTAGATTTAGAGCTCCCTTCACCCACTACTTTCTTTCTAAGGGTCAACAATGTGGTAAAATGGGGCAATGAGTGAGCACCGGAGCCACCAGCACAAAAAAAAAAAAAACATATATGGTGAGAAATGAAACCGAAACGCCAAAGGTCTAGAGAGGTAGATAGTTACCTTGGTGCCATTTAACTTTAGGCTAGGGCTTCCGAGGGCTAGAGCTTCGTCTAGGGTTCGGCGTGCAACGAGAAGAGAGTGAGGTTAGGGAAGGAGTCGGCTAGGGTTCCGCGTGAAAGAGGAAAAGAAGAAATCAGGAGGTTTTAATGGTTACTGATGGGTATACAGTTGATGAAATGATCGGACGGCTGTCCGATCAGTGAAATCCTGACCGATCAGGGAACGTCCTGATCGGTTAGGGATTGTCCTGATCGGTCGTGGGGACCGATCAGATGTGGATCAGAAGGGTCGATTCGTGCCGGTGTCTCCTGATCGATCCCTGGATCGATCCAGTGAACCTTCTGTGGTCAGGAATGTCCTGATCGGTCGCGGAGACCGATCAGGTATCGTATCGAACAAGGTCAAATCTCCTGATCGGTCGTGGAGACCGATCAGGCATCATCCTGATCGGTCCCTAGACCGATCAGTGCCTGATATAATTTCAGAGGTCAAATTATGAGCCGTTATCTATCGAGAATTCTGAAAAGTTCAGAACTCAAGAATTCAGAATCTCCCAAATTCATAACCTAGAATCTACGAATCAACACCCACAAATATATTTAAAAAAAATTTGAGCTCTTATGGTCTGAGCTTGTTTAGAGCCCGAAAGTTTCAGACTTTAAATCCAAAAACTCAGACATTTGGAATCTTAGAATTCCAATCTCAGAAACCCTTATAAAACTATATAGTGAACCAAGGTATTAATTAAGACTTAGAATTGCTACGATCAGTTTCAAGTTTGTCAAAATATATCCAAGTTAATATTATTTCCTTTAACAACCTATCGTATTGACAATCAAAGTCATGAAATGAATCAAACAACCATATCAATCAACACATCAACCAACAACCATAAATAGATAATTTCTAGGCAAAAGTCCAACCAAGATTCCTTGATTGGAATATATGAGTAAGATCTAGGAGCCAAATACACATGAATTATGTAATGACCTTCCCCATACTCAATTTATGTCTCTTCAACCTAATTATTCAAGGGATGCATGATACATTTTGAATAATTTGATTGATCCTAACATCTCACCCCATTTCTAGCAAACAAAAATATTTTGTTAAACCTTATAGTTTGTGTGAGATGTTCCCAAGTTGCCCAAATTATTGTCCCAATTACTCTTGTCATTTTAATAGTCCTTATTGATCATGATGAAGTCCTAAGGACCTAAGGAGCCAAACACATTCTCAACTCCCTCCTTAAATGACTAAATTCATTCTCCGGAAGGGGTTTGGTGAAAATATCAGCTATATTTGACTTTGACTCAACATATGTGAGTGCAATGTCTCCCCTAGCTACGTGATCTCTTATGAAGTGATGACGCACTTCAATGTGTTTGGTCCTCGAATGATGGACTGGATTTTTAGTTAGGTTGATCGTGCTAATGTTGTCACATAGCACTTGTACACCCTTATAAGAAAGTCCATAATCCTCTAGGGTGTGTATCATCCACAACAACTGTGATACACTCTCTCCCATGGCAATATATTCGGCCTCGGTCGTGGAGAGAGCAACACAATGTTACTTCCGACTCGACCAACTAACTAAAGATGAACCTAAAAATTGGCAGCCCCCACTAGTACTTTTCCGATCCAATTTGCATCCAGCATAATCGGAATCGGTATAGCCTATCAAATCAAAGGACTCCGTACGAGGGTACCACAGTCCTACTCTCATTGTGCCTTTGAGATATCTCAGAATTCTCTTAACTGCAATTAAGTGAGATTCCTTGGCACAGACTTGATACCTAGCGCACATGCCCACAACAAAGAGTATGTCCGGTCGACTAGCTGTGAGATATAGAAGACTACCAATCATGCTTCTATATTGCGTTAGATCAATTGGTTTTCCACTCTCATCATTGTCAAGGCGAGTGTTTGTCGCCATTGGAGTGGACACTTCCTTAGAGTCACTCATATTGAATTTTCTAAGCATCTCTTGAGTGTATTTTGTCTGATGGACATAAATTCCATCTCGAGTTTGTTTGATTTCAAGTCCGAGGAAAAATGTCAACTCTCCTACTAGACTCATCTCAAACTCACTTTCCATGTGAGAAATGAATTCATTCAAATAGCCCTTGTTATTTGAGCCACAAATTATGTCATCGACATATACTTGGGCTACAAAAATATTTTCACCATCTCTTCGTAGAAATAGTGTTGGGTCTATTTGGCCTCTTACAAAACCCTTCTCTAGTAAATAGGTTGACAGCCTTTCGTACCAAGCTCGAGGTGCTTGTTTAAGCCCATAAAGAGCTTTCTTGAGCTTGTATACGTGGTTTGGAGCTTCGGTACTCACAAACCCCGGTGGTTGCTCAACATAGACCTCTTCTTTGATGAGACCGTTTAAGAAAGCCGATTTAACGTCCATTTGATAGAGCTTGAAACCTCTATGTGCAGCAAAAGCTAGCATCAAACGAATGGACTCTAATCGGGCCACGGGAGCATAAGTCTCATCATAATCGAGACCTTCGACTTGACTATAGCCCTTGGCTACAAGTCTTGCCTTGTTTCTTACAACTTCTCTCTTTTGATTTAACTTATTTTTGAAGACCCATTTAGTTCCAATAATGGTGGTCTTCTTAGGTCTAGGAACTAAGTCCCACACTTGGCTCCTTTCAAATTGACCTAACTCATCTTGCATAGCTAAGATCCAATCAAGATCGTGCAATGCCTCATCAACTATTTTTGGTTCAATCTCTGAAATCAATGCGACTTCATTAGATTCATTTCTAACCCCTTGTTGGATGTCTCCCACAATTTGATCTTGGGGATGACTAGTGGCTAACCTAGACTGCCTTGGTGTTGGCGGTGCCTCATGAGTGGTCTCACTCGGCACAGGCAAGGACTCAATATCAGGCAAAGGATCAGATTGAGTTCTTTGTTGCCTTTGCTCATCAACATCAGAGTCAACTTCGACTCGTTCTTCATTTTGATCATTCAAACTTAGATTTCTAAGTTCAAATTGAATTTCTCCTATATCCCTTGGTTGATCATTTAAGTTAGGGATTTCTTCAAAAGCTACATCAGAGGACTCTTCAATCAATTTAGTCCTATTGTTGTAGACTCGATAGGCTTTGCTGGTAAGAGAGTACCCGACCAGTATCCCTTGATCAGCCTTAGCCGTGAACTTCCCAAGATGATCCTTGGTGTTCAAGATAAACACCTTACAACCAAACACCCTAAGATGTTTAATTGTAGGCGGTTTCCCAAACCAAAGTTCATGGGGAGTCTTTCCTAAAAACCTATGTATTAAAACTCGATTTTGCACATAGCAAGCTGTATTCACAGCTTCAGCCCATAAGTAGCTCGGTAGTGAGTACTCATTGAGCATGCAGCCTCTTGTAGGACTCGGTTCTTTCTCTCCACAACCCCATTTTGTTGTGGGGTCCTTGGAGTAGAGAACTCATGCCTATATCCCTTTTATTGACAAAACTCTAGAAACCTATGATTTTGAAATTCCCCACCATGATCACTTCTAATGGTTTTAATTGTTGTCGATTTTTCATTTTCAGTTCTTCTACAAAAGGAAATAAAAATATCTATAGTTTGGTCCTTATGTTTCAAGAAGAAAGTCCATGTGTATCTAGTAAAATCATCAACGATTACCAAGCAATATCTACTTCCATTCAATGATATTACACTACTGCAATCAAATAGGTCCATGTGCAATAAATCTAAAGCAGTAGATGTATTTACAGTGCTTTTACCTTTATGAACACCTTTTGTTTGCTTACCCTTTTG
Organism: Zingiber officinale; assembly: GCF_018446385.1. NCBI lineage: Eukaryota > Viridiplantae > Streptophyta > Magnoliopsida > Zingiberales > Zingiberaceae > Zingiber > Zingiber officinale. Next base: position 134,138,409 of record NC_055995.1, read on the forward strand.
ACATGCATCACATAGTTTGGTCTTGTGGTACTTGATGCTGGGTAAGTCTCGCACTAATCCTTGGTTGGCCAACTTCCGGATGTTCTTCATGTTTACATGTGCCAACCTTCTATGCCATAGCCAAGACTCTTCTTCTTTCGACATGAAACACTTAATCAAAGCATTAGTAGCACTTTTAAACGATACTTGATAAATATTATCAACCCTTGTGCCTACTAGTACAGTCAAGTGTGTCAATGTGTTTAACCAAACATTGACTTGAATGAAATTCAATTGTGTAACCCGTATCACACAATTGACTGACACTTAGGAGATTAAAAGTCATCCCCTTGACTAAAAGGACATTCTTGATATGGAAACATTTGGATATATGAATGTCTCCAACTCCTACAACCTTAAGGCTACCATTATTACCAAAAGACACATTACCTCTACTTTTGTTTTGAATGGTTGTAAACAGTGATTTGTCCCCGGTCATGTGCTTGGAGCATCCACTATCAACAAACCAAGTTGATAGATGCTCCCCCTCGACCAATGCCTACAAGACACGGAAGATAGAGGTTTTAGGTACCCAAATCTTGGGACCTAATGCTTCTACAACGAAAGACCTAGGAACCCATGCCTTGGTCATACCTTTCCTAGTTCCATGAGCCATAGAAACATGTGATCTACTATTTTGAGTTCTAGACATTAGAGAAATGAAACTCGACTCCTTGGGTTGATACCCTAGCCCGGCCTTGTTGTAGACTGCCCTTTGGGCATTTAGGATCATGTCTAGAGTCTTAGAGCTAGTTGAGAACTTCTCAAGCATTTTCTTGAGTTTCTCAACCTCACCCTTTAAAGCCTTGTTCTCATCCTCAAGGACTTCTAGATGTAGGTCATCGACCTCATCTTCCCTAAGGGTCCTTAAGGTTTTTACTTCTTCTTTTAACAATTTATTTTCTGTTTTTGACTTTTTAAGCAATGTAGATAAGTGAGTGATAGTCTTATAACACTTTTCTATATGAGAAGAGGTTACCTCTTCATCATCCGACGATGATGAAGCCGCGGTTGAAGCGTCACTCGAATCTCCCTCACTTCCGGAGTCCGAAACTTCCCTTGCCATAAGTGCTAATTGTCGTGTGCTCTTTTCCATCTTCTCTTCTTCCTCCGATGAGCTTGATGAGGACTCATCCCAAGTGGCCTTGAGAGCCTTCTTCTTCTTGACTCTTTCCTCCTTCTTTTTGGCTCGTTCCTCCTTCCTCTTTAATTTTGGACACTCGCTCCGAATGTGTCCTTTCTTGCTACACTCATAACATATAACATTAGATTTATCAAAATTTTGATCATTAGTTTTACCTTTTCCTTTGTATCTTCGGCTTCTTCTCATAATCCTTCTTACGAAGTTCGCCATCTCACTTGATGATGATCCACTTTCATCATCCGATTCGGAGGAAGAGGTGGATGAGGAAATCTCCTTTTCCTTCTTCTTTTCCTTCTTCCTTCTTCCATCCTTGCTCTTTGGTCCTGCAAATAAAGCAATACCCTTCTCTTTTTGACCTTTGATAGCAAGCTCATGAAGTTCCATCTCACAGAAAAATTCATCTAGTTTAACAATGGAAAGATCCTTGGATACCTTGTAGGCATCTACCATAGATGACCACAAGGCATTCCTAGGAAAAGATTTAAGAGCGTACCTTACTAGATCGCGATTCTCCACTCGTTCGTCCACAGAGTGTAGACCGTTGATGATCTCCTTGAATCTCCCATGAAGTTCACTTACCGTTTCATTGTCCTTCATGGTTAGATTTTGGAGCTGATTCAAGAATAGGTCCCTCTTGGCAATCCGAGAATCTCGAGTTCCCTCTTGGAGCTCGATGAGTTTGTTCCATAGGTCTCTTGCACTCGAGAACGGACCTTCCTTGACGAGTTGGTCCTTGGCGATTCCACATTGCAAGGTGACCATAGCCTTGGCATCGGCTTGTGCTTTGCGGAGTTGTTCGGTAGACCACCTTGACGAATCGAGTTCCTTACCTTCTTCATCCTTTGGTGGTGTGAAACCTTCCTTGACTGAGAACCACATGGCAATATCGGTCTTGAGGTAATACTCCATGCGGCCCTTCCAATATTGAAAATCTGCTCCTTCGAAGTAGGGTGGTCGATTTGTGCTAAAGCCTTCCTTCATAGCCATCCTTGTTTGCTCTTTTGGGTGTTAATCCGAATCAAAGAGCCCCTCGCTCTGATACCACTTGTTGGGATCTTAGATGGCTAGAGGGGGGTGAATAGCCCTTCAAAAACTTAAATAAAAACTTCTACACAGATAATTGTTAGCACAGCGGAATTAGACAACTAAAGGAAAGAAAAACACAAGCACACTAACACTAGAATTTACGAGGTTCGGGGATAACTTGCCCCTACTCCTCGGCGTGTCCGTAAGGTGGACGACTCCTTGATCTTCGGTAGATCGCACCCCGGATAACTTCCGGCTACAAATCCTCCTTCTCGGTGGAGTAACCTCCCCACAGCGTCTCAAGAAATATCTAAGTTAAAGCACGAGACTTACAGAAACTCGGTGGCACAGGAGAATAAAAATGCTTACAACCACGCGAGGATCAGTGAAGGAAACGGAGATCGCAGTTCACCCGAGAGCTCAAGAACTTCGCACAACAGCACAGACTTTTCTTTCAAGCTTTCTTGTTGTTGTTCTTGTTCTCCTCTCGCTATTTTTACTGCTTCTCAAAACCTGATCTCTGCTGTCACAGATCTGGTCCAAACTGCGCAAATCAGCGCTGCAGCCAATCCCTCTTCCTCCTTCTCTGAACTCACACCAATGATATCACAGTCATCACTGGCGTCTTCTGAGCTCGAACCAATCCCCAGGAGTCAAGCAGATCGCAGCCAGATCACAGCAGTATCCGTTGATGCCTGAAATGCACCATGCGCCGCTGAAACCAGCAGAAAGACCATTTGACGCATTCCTCTTATGAACTTAATTTGAAATTAGGCTTGGAATGATACCTGTTAATCTGCAAACTCAAAAGCTAATAGCACAGAGGATTATATCACATAAATGAATGAGGTATATCAAAAGCAGTGAAGGAATCGCTGATACAACGAACAAGTCAGAGTGTGTGGATCGGTCACCAGACCGATCACAGTGCCTTGGACCGATCAGGCAACAGCCTGATCGGTCTGAGGCCATTTTGATCGGTCGCAGCGACCGATCAGATTGAGTGTGGATCGGTCCACAGACCGATCCACCCCTTTCTCTCTTCTGCAGTCTCTTCTCCTGATCGGTCTCCCTGACCGATCAGATTGCACTCAGTGTGCTACTGAGTGTTTTCTGATCGGTCTGCAGACCGATCAGATTTCACTCAGTGTGCTACTGAGTGTCATCTGATCGGTCATCAGACCGATCCATGGAACTCAGTTTCACTGGATCGGTCTGCCGACCGATCAACTGATTCATGTGTTATTTGATCGGTCTACCGACCGATCCAATGTGTCATGGAATGTCCACTTAGGACCCTCTCTGACCTAATCCGGAGAACGAGCTACCGTGCCCTCTTCGAGTCCATCAGGTCCAGAGAACGAGCTACCGTGCCCTCTCTGACTTCGCATGCCAAGTTTCCTTCTTGGACTTTTCAACACCAGATGTCCGATCACCCTTGATCCATCTGGATTTTCCCTTGCCTGGCTTCACTCACCAGGACTTGCACCTAGCTTCACTCACTAGGGTTTTCACCTGGCTTCACTCACCAGGATTTCCAATCTGCCTGGCTTCACTCACCAGGACTTTCCAACTGCCTAACATCCCAGTTAGGACTTTTTCAATCAGGTCAACCAAGTCAACCTAGATTAGTAATCAATCTGAGTTAAATATCTGATACAAACTTAAATCAGTGTTAACAGCAAAACAACATCCAGGTCAGACTGTATCAACACTTAACTCCCTGCCTGTATTAGCAAAACCCATCGCATGTGAGCTGCTTTTGATTTACTTGTCATCCACTGAGTATGCGGTTGGCTCGATGTTAGTGCTCCAGAACAACTCAGAACAACAACCCATATATTTTCTGAGTCATATATTGAAAGATACAGATCTCGCTACACCTGTCTCAAAAAATTGGCATATGCGCTAGTACTCGCCACTTGAAGACTTCGTCCATACTTCCTTTTACATCTGATCGTCGTAATGACTAATAGTGCCTTAGAGAGAGTCCTTCTTAACCCAAAGCCATCTAGAAGACTGATCAAATGGACAATCAAGTTGAGCGAATTTGATATAAAGTATCAACTCCAAATGGTAATCAAGGTCCAAGCCTTAGCTAATTTTGTCACTAAGGTTTAGAACGTCGAGCCGAACGTGACCTAAAAAGTATACGTAGACGGATCGTCCATTCGACAAGGTAGCAGAATCGGCATCCTCTTGATCTTGCCACGAGATAACAGGATATAACTATCCATGCTGCTAGACTATCGGGTTACCAACAATGAAGTCGAGTACGAGGCATTAGTAGCTGGCTTGCAAGCGGACATGTCGGAGCTACAAAGGTCATCATCCACTCAAATTCTCAGCTGCCCGCCCAGCAGCTATTGGACACATTTGAAATAAGCATCCCCCGACTCAGGCTATATGCAGAAGCTTTCAAGAAGTTAAACGCAGGCTTCCAAGAAGTTGTTATATAGAAGATCACTCGCTCGAACAACCAGATCGCGGATGAGTTGGCTAAATTAGCCAGTTTATTGTCTCAAATCATGATAGAACAGCCGATCGAGCAAGTCTCCCTGGTGACACACATCGATAGGATGGGTGGAATAAATTTCTCGACCGATTAGAGGACCCCGTTGATAGAGTTCCTCCAATCGGTTAGCGCTCCAGCCGATTAGGAAGAAGCTCCCTTGGTGAAAAAGAGGGTCGGACAGTTTACTCTGATCGGAGACCAGCTGTATAAAAGATTTTTCTCAAGATCATTACTCAAGTGTGTCAGATCAGAGGACGTCGATTACATCCTTCAAGAAGTGCATTAGGGCTCTTGCAGAAATCAACCAGGCGACAGATCGCTAGCCCGAAAGATCCTGTTGGTGGATATTTTTGACCCACACTACAAGAGGATGGCGCTCGGGCAGTGGCCACATGCCTGTCATGTCAAAAATATCAAGCATTCAACACCGACCGACCGAGGAGATGAAGGTATTCACTGTGTATTGTCTGTTCGACCAATGGGGCATGGACATTGTTGGATCATTTCCAATGGCGACCGGTCAGCGAAGATTTCTGCTCATCGCAGTAGACTACTTTTCAAAGTGAGTGGAGGCTAAGCCGATAGCCAAGATAACTGAACACATGGTCATCAAGTTCATATGGCAGAATATCCTATGTCAGCTTGACATTCCTCGTCGGCTTGTCTTTGAACAACGGGAGGTAGTTCGCTTGACGGAGACTCAAGGAGTGGTGCGAGGGCTATAACATTGTGCAAGCTTTCACCTCAATGGCCTACCCTTAGAGCAATGACCAGACGAAAGTCACTAACTGGGAGATCCTCAGAGGTTTACGAGCTCGGTTCGACCACGCAGGAGATAGCTGGGTCGATGAACTCCCCAGTGTCCTATGGGTTCTTCGCATGACACCAAAAGAGGCGACCAGCGTCACACCATTTCAGTTAGTGTACGACCGCGAAGCAGTGACCCCCATGGAAATCAGAGTAGAATTCGACCGGGTGCAACTCTACGACGAGGGGAACGCCTAGCGGAGACTCATGGAGCTCGATTTGGTGGATAAAACTCGGGATAAGGCCTTCGTCTGACTCATGGCGTACAAGCAACGAATGAAGCAAAACTATAATAAAGGATGATCTCGAGGTCCTTCTAGGTCAGCGATATGGTGTAGAAAAGAATAAAGTCGGTCGGCGACGTCACCAAGCTCAAAGCCCTATGGGTGGGACCTTATAATGTTGTGCAGAAGCTCTGCTCAGGAGCCTACTACCTGCAAGACAAAGACGGGAGATAGCTCGAACGACCTTGGAGCGCGAATCATCTCCAACCATATAGGGCTAGTGAGAGGTGCATGGATATATTCAGATGTATTTATATAAGTGTATGTCATATGAATACAGGAAGATAATGGATAAAAATCTCAAGTATTCAAGACTCTTGTGTCAATCAACCAAGTTAAAAGTCGAGTGGCGACTATAAACCCAAGTCTTCACCAACAGTCAAACAGTGACTATAAACCCTAGTCTTCACCAACAGTCGAGCGACGATTATAAACCCTAGTCTTCAATAACAGTCGAGCGACGACTATAATCTTTATTTTTCACCAACAATCGAGCGAAGACTATAAATCCTAGTCTTCAATAATAGTCGAGTGACGACTATAAGTCTTAATCTTCACCAACAGTCAAGCGACGACTATAAACCCTTGTCTACGCAAATCAACAGTTGAGCGACAACTATAAACTCATGTTTATGTTAATCAACAGTCGAGTGATGACTATAAACTCATATCTACGTCAATCAATAGTCGAACGGCGACTATAAACCCTTAAGTCAGAGATTTCTGAGCCGCTTGGCTAAGTTTGAGTTATATTTGAGCCACGAACTCAGCATCAGAGACTCTTGACCCGCTCGACCATAATAATTAGAGATTTACGTGGTATTCTAGAAATTGAGATGACGACAACCCGTGTCGTTGGGCACCCAGTCAACAAAGTCGAGAGAAATGGAAAAAATCACTAAGTATGGGCATCAACCATCCCGATCGGCACATATACTCGATTATAGTATAGCTGAATGGCCGATCCAACACCAAACTTATGACGTGTCATCCGAACGGCAGCTACACATCCCCAACAAAGGAATAGCTGGTCGACCCTCTGACCAGTTACTAGGCCATGGATAATGTCCAATCGGAGGAGGTCACCCGATACGTTACTTGTCCAGTCAGTCAGACTTATCGCCACTTTCGACTAGACTTGAGGGGGAGACTTGTGATACGATGATAAAGGGGGTCCACCAAAGGCGGGTCAAAGAAAGAAGTTAGCAGCCGACGTGGAAGTCAAAGACATGAAGGTTAATGCCAGAGGACCAATGTGCTCACTAAATGGTAGGCAAGCGGAACCCTACATCAAGGGTCGATTGGGCATGAGTCACCCGACCAACGATGGGATGAGCCATTTTGGTTAGGAGTGAACATACTATCTAGACTCATTGTCGCATGGAAGTGGAATGGGAGATGGCAGAGGAATACTCGGCTGAGCAGCGAAGTACTTGCCCGAGCGGCTATCCCTCTCGGCTGATCGACAAGAAAGCTGACGTGCATTTGGATATACTTTGGGAGATGGTGCCACCGACACGTGGTGTGGTCTATAGGTGGATTGAACGATGGACATATCGGAGGACGTGCCCATGACCAATTGAAAAATGTGTCCATGACCACGTGTCTAGAACCAATTGGTGGACGTGTCTACAACCAATGGGAGAAGGTGCCCATGCCTTGAAAAGCGCACACATTGCCCATTAGGGCATTATATAAAGGGGGGTCGTATACCGACGCGGGTACACATAATCCACTTTTTTGGGCGCTTGTGTTATTTGCATCTTCTCCTTCGTACCGATGACTGACTTGAGCGTCAGAGGGTTAATGTCGGTGACCCCTTCTCTGTTGGATCGAGACGCGCTAGAGGGGGGGTGAATAGCGCTCGTGGCTATTTTCAACGATTATCGGAATCGTAAGAGTTAAAACGCAGCGGAATAAAGAAAACAAGCACACAAAGACAGGAGAATTTACTTCGTTCGGAGCCTTGATCGACTCCTACTCGAAGGCCCGCGATCCTTGATCGCTTTCCGTGGGCAACAACTATAAGCTCGCAAAAACTATTACAAACTAAATACAATTCAAAGCAGTAAAAGATTATACCGACACCAAAAGACTAAATCTGAAGCTCCGGGGTGTCGAGGTGTCGTTGCAGCACTTCGGGATCGTCTCGTAGGCAGCTTGTAGCAAACAGTTCACTTGGAAGAAGATATTCAGAGCTGCTGGTCGAAACCCCTTATAAAGGGTGTTCAAGGCGCCTTCTACTGTTCACCAAGGCGCCTTGAACATCCGAGTCAGCCGGGGAGATGAGGAGCGAACTGGTCGAATCTTATCACAGACTCAAGGCGCCTTCCACTGTTCATAGGGCGCCTTCATCTGTTCAAGGCGCCTTGAACAGCTTCTTGCAGCCAGCTCCAGCCTTGCATCCGAGGCGCCTCCAAGCTCCATGGAGGCGCCTTGGACACTGTTCATCCGAGGCTTTAAGTTGCTCCTTTGCACCTGCAAGATACGTTAGTCCCAAACACTACCCTGCAGCACAAAGTTAGCACATAATACAACAAATATTATAAATGAAGTATTAACAGTCTCCGGACTGTCCGAGTCTGACTTCGGGTTTCCGACCGGAAACCCTAGGTCGACCCGACGCCTACTGTTCCCTCTACGGGGAACGCGTCCTCACCTACTCCCCTCAGGAGAGATTACCTGATGCCAGTTCGATCCTCCAGATCGACTGGACTTTTGCTCGGCACTCGACGCTTCCGGACTTTCTGCTGGATATCTGCTTCCCGGCTAGTCCAGTCTTTCACCTAGTTCACGACACCAGGACTTTCCACCTAGGGTTACCACCCCTAGGACTTTTGCCTGAAGCCATCGACCTGCCAAGACTTTTCGCATAGGGTTACCACCCCCTATGACCTAGGGTTACCACCCCCCAGGGTTTTCACCTGCCTAACCGCAGCTAGGACTTTTGCCTAAGTATCACTTAGGACTTTCCTGCAAGCTCCATGAACTTTGTTAGATAACACCACCACTTAACTTTGAGCCCTTTGCCATAAACAAAACTCAGGTTCGATCATCTGGTGCTCACTGCACCAACAATCCCCCCCTTTTTGATTATGGTAATCTTGGTTCAAAGTTAAGTAAAACATAACTTTTAAATAAAGGAATAAATAATGAAAGTTAACCAGAAGCATCAATGCATAAATAAAATTTAAAGTTTATGCTCCCCCTTTCATTCTTGATTTCTTAACTTTGACTTTTCTCTCCCCCTTTGACATAAATCAAAAAGAATTAAGAAGAGAGAAATAGTCTAGTTAATTTAAGCTCCCCCTAAAGGGTAGCATAGTTAAGTACTCGGACTTAAAAAAATTTAGGTGAAGTACTTAGCTCAATTCATAAGGTGTTTGAAAAGAATTGTTGCATAGATAATTTAAATTTTAAGTTAATGCCTTAATAACTTCTTTGAGTTTAGGTGTCCAAGCATGAGTCAAATTAAATTATTTAACTTGATTGGGTATCAGAGCCCTAAAGGAATTTGTTTAGCCTTAAAGTACTAGCATGACTCTGTTCATTCCCCCTTAATTAATGCCAAATTAAATTCTTAGGGTCTTAGAGTACAAGCATAAGAAGAACTTTATATTATCCTAATTCCAGCTCATCCATTCTAGATTATCAAACATGTGCAGCTTATGAATGAGTTTGAGATGAGATTATTTGAAAATATTGAAAATTTAAGTTCCAAATGAGAAAATGCTAAACTTTTGAGAATTTATTGAAAATTAATTAGAGTTAACTTTAGCAATCAGAATTTGATAATATTTTTAAATCCTTTTAAATTAATATTTTGACAGTAATTGAATTAATTTTAAAAGATTTTGAAAAGAATTTTCAAAAGATTTTTGAAATGAATTTGAAATTAAGTTTAAAATGATTTTTTTTATTTAAATAAATTTTTCAAATAATTTTTAAATAAGTTTTTCAAAGATTTTTCAAATATTTTGAAATGATTTTGAAATGAATAAAAGAATTTTACAAACAATTTTGAAATGAATTTTCAAAGGATTTTTAAATAAGTTTTTCAAAGATTTTTCAAATCATTTTTAAATAAGTTTTTCAACGATTTTTCAAAGGATTTTGAAATTAAGTTTAAAATGATTTTTTATTTAAATAAAATTTTCAAATAATTTTTAAATAAGTTTGAAATTGATTTTCTAAAATAATTTTGAAATTAATATTCAAAAGATTTTTGAAATGATTTTTAAGTAATTTTGAAATTGATTTTCAAAAGATTTTTGAAATGATTTTTAAGTAATTTTGAAATTGATTTTCTAAAATAATTTTGAAATTAATTTTCAAGAGATTTTTGAAATGATTTTTAAGTAATTTTGAAATTGATTTTCAAAAGATTTTTGAAATGATTTTTAAATAATTTTGAAATTGATTTTCAAAAGATTTTTGAAATGATTTTTAAGTAATTTTGAAATTGATTTTCTAAAATAATTTTGAAATTAATTTTCAAAAGATTTTTGAAATGATTTTTAAGTAATTTTGAAATTGATTTTCTAAAATAATTTTGAAATTAATTTTCAAGAGATTTTTGAAATGATTTTTAAGTAATTTTGAAATTGATTTTCAAAAGATTTTTGAAATGATTTTTAAATAATTTTGAAATTGATTTTCAAAAGATTTTTGAAATGATTTTTAAGTAATTTTGAAATTGATTTTCTAAAATAATTTTGAAATTAATTTTCAAAAGATTTTTGAAATGATTTTTAAGTTATTTTGAAATTGATTTTCTAAAATAATTTTGAAATTAATTTTCAAAAGATTTTTGAAATGATTTTTAAGTAATTTTGAAATTGATTTTCTAAAATAATTTTGAAATTAATTTTCAAAAGATTTTTGAAATGATTTTTAAGTAATTTTGAAATTGATTTTCTAAAATAATTTTGAAATTAATTTTCAAAAGATTTTTGAAATGATTTTTAAGTAATTTTGAAATTGATTTTCAAAAGATTTTTGAAATGATTTTTAAGTAATTTTGAAATTGATTTTCTAAAATAATTTTGAAATTAATTTTCAAAAGATTTTTGAAATGATTTTTAAATAATTTTGAAATTGATTTTCAAAAGATTTTTGAAATGATTTTTAAGTAATTTTGAAATTGATTTTCTAAAATAATTTTGAAATTAATTTTCAAAAGATTTTTGAAATGATTTTTAAGTAATTTTGAAATTGATTTTCTAAAATAATTTTGAAATTAATTTTCAAAAGATTTTTGAAATGATTTTTAAGTAATTTTGAAATTGATTTTCTAAAATAATTTTGAAATTAATTTTCAAAAGATTTTTGAAATGATTTTTAAGTAATTTTGAAATTGATTTTCAAAAGATTTTTGAAATGATTTTTAAGTAATTTTGAAATTAATTTTCTAAAATAATTTTGAAATTAATTTTCAAAAGATTTTTGAAATGATTTTTAAGTAATTTTGAAATTGATTTTCAAAAGATTTTTGAAATGATTTTGAAATTAAGTTTTAAAAGATTTTTGAAATGAATTTTGAATTAACTTGATTTAAGTTAATTTTAGTTTTAATTTCTTAGTCATCTCACCCGATCTAAATTTTCAATCAGGTAATCCTATAATTGTGGTGAGATGAATTGTGGTTCAGTTTAAGGGGTTGGTTTAACTTTGTGTTAGATTCAGGTTTAGCTTTGGGTTCAACAAGTAAGCATTCTTTGGATAAACTTCTGGGCTATGGTGAGTCACAAGGAACTCATTAAAGTAACCATGCCTTCGAGGTTTTCCAAATAGTCCTACCCATTGAACTTAATACTAAAACTTGGTCTAACTAGTTAGGATCCATTTAAGGGTAGCTTCGGTCAGTTCCACTTGGCCAAATGCACCAGGTCGAAGTCATATCTTCCTAGACATGCGATGCCCAAGCTTCCCTAACGTACTATCATCCAAAAACTTCACCAGTACTGCTAGTAAAGTTAAACCTAGCCTATTTTATCTAACCTTAATTACCCTGCCGGGTAGTCTACTCTTGTTTACCCATTTCGGGTAGATTAAGTTCGGTTACCCAGTCGGGTAATTTAGTTGGGAGTGCCAGCTATTCTGGATCCTCCTTCTATTGAATTTTGAATTTTAATTAAATTTCAAATTTTAATTTTTGAATTTTAATTTAATTATGAATTTTAGATTTATGAATTTTGAATTTAATTTATTAAAATTGTTTTCCTTCTTGCTCCCCCTGGATCATAGCCTCGATATGGTCTATCGAGGTAGTGGACCTGATCCTTGGGGACCCAATATTGTCCAAGTCCAATTTGATTAACGAGGTTGGACTTGGGGACCCATGCTTGAATTATGTTCCTTTTATTTCTATTTACCAACGACAGATATGATCTATATTTAGTTTTGGGCTTGAATCCAAGTCCGGATTTGTTGTAAACGGCACGCTGTTTTCCAAGAATCAGATCCAAATTCTTGGAACCCAACGTAAAGCGTTCTAACGTATCCTTGAGTTCTTTAATTTGAGTTTTCAAATTGGAATTTTCTTCCTCAAGTTGTTGGACTTGAGTTGAACTTCCAACTTGAACTGACTCAGTTAAAGAACTCGAGTCAGTCGCTTCCTTAAGGGCTATTACTTCCTTTTGGAGCGACTTAACCCGGATGTTGGATTTAGCCAATTTTTTAAGCAAATAAGGAACTAAATTTCTTAAGTCATCTATTTGAGTTTCGGCGAGAAAAGAACTTACAGTGGGGATCGGGCCTTCGGAAACGGATGCGGATCCGTGGCTTTGCTCGGACTCTGTTTCTGACTCGTTCTCGGCTTCGGACTCGAGTTCGGACTCGACTTCGTCAATTATGTTAGCCTGCGCCGGTAACGCGAGAAAGCTCGTTGGTTCTTCTTCCTTGTCAGTCTCGGATTCGTCTGACGACTCGGACCAGGTTGCTTTCAATGCCTTTCTTCTTTTCTTCTTGTTTGGGCAATCTGGCTTGTAGTGACCTTTTTGGTTACAGCCGTAGCAGGTGACATCTGATCTGTCCTTTGTGTTCATTTGAGTTGCCTTCTTCGACTTGCACATCTTCCGTACGAGTTTTATCAACTTGGAAATAACTTCGTCTTCATCTTCTGCGTCTGATTCATCGTCTTCGTCCTCTGATATTTTAGATTTGCGCCTTGACGTCGGTTCACGCGTTCTGCTAGTACCTGCAACCAAAGCAACACCTTTCTCGACCGGGCGTGCATTAGTCTGCTCATGCAATTCTAATTCAGAAAACAATTCATCTAGTTTTATTGAGGATAAATCCTTGGAAACTTTGTAAGCATCAACCATGGATGCCCACAAAGTGTTCCTCGGAAAAGCACTTAGCGCGTACCTTATTACGTCGCGGTTTTCCACCTTTTGGCCGATCGCATGAAGCTCGTTGAGTAGGTCCCGGATGCGTGCGTGAAGCTGATTCGCCATCTCACCTTCTTTAGCGTCTGACGTGCCCTCGTGCAGCTCGATTAGTTTGTTCCACAGCTCCTTCGCACTTGAAAATGGTCCGACTCTATTCAATTCTTCTTTTGTCAACCCGCATTGCAGCATACAGGTTGCTTTGGCATCAGCTTCGACCTTCTTTCTTATGCTGGTATCCCAGTTAGTGCATGAAACGAGTTCTCCAGCGCCGTCAAGTGGTAGCTCGAGACCGGTCTGGATGATGATCCACATCTCGACTTGCGTCTTGAGATGGTAAATCATCCGGTTCTTCCAATAGGTAAAGTCTTCGCCGGAGAAGAGCGGGGGGCGAGAAGTGCTAAAGCCTTCTTGGAGGGCCATTTAAAAGAACCTTGCCCACAACAAAAATAGCAAAAAAATGTACCAGGACTTGATCCTGGATTAGCAGTGCGGTATGGAAGGATAGAAATAGAAGTTCACCAGTTTCGAAAAAAATAATAATAATAATAAAAAAATATTATTAAAAAAATATTTTAAAAAATATTATTTCAAATTTTGCCAAATTCAATATTTTATCAATACTAATAAACCGTGAAAGGATGAAAATGAATTTTTCGAAAATAATTTTGGAGGGAAAAAACGAAAGGCGTAAGGTTTTATTTTTACCCTATACACACGACAAAGCCACGAAAAATGCTTGAATGGTGGTTGCACCAGTTCAAAGCGACCCCGCTCTGATACCAATTGTTGGATCGAGATCGTGCTAGAGGGGGGGTGAATAGCACTCGTGGCTAAAATCGTTCGATTATCGGAATCGTAAAACGTAAGAGTTAATGCAGCGGAAATTAAAAGAGACAAGCACACAAAGACAGGAGAATTTACTTCGTTCGGAGCCTTGATCGACTCCTACTCGAAGGCCCGCGATCCTTGATCGCTTTCCGTGGGCAACAACTATAAGCTCGCAAAAACTATTACAAACTAAATACAATTCAAAGCAGTAAAAGATTATACCGACACCAAAAGACTAAATCTGAAGCTCCGGGGTGTCGAGGTGTCGTTGCAGCACTTCGGGATCGTCTCGTAGGCAGCTTGTAGCAAACAGTTCACTTGGAAGAAGATATTCAGAGCTGCTGGTCGAAACCCCTTATAAAGGGTGTTCAAGGCGCCTTCTACTGTTCACCAAGGCGCCTTGAACATCCGAGTCAGCCGGGGAGATGAGGAGCGAACTGGTCGAATCTTATCACAGACTCAAGGCGCCTTCCACTGTTCATAGGGCGCCTTCATCTGTTCAAGGCGCCTTCCACTGTTCATCAAGGCGCCTTGAACAGCTTCTCGCAGCCAGCTCCAGCCTTGCATCCGAGGCGCCTCCAAGCTCCATGGAGGCGCCTTGGACATTGTTCATCCGAGGCTTTAAGTTGCCCCTTTGCACCTGCAAGATACGTTAGTCCCAAACACTACCCTGCAGCACAAAGTTAGCACATAATACAACAAATATTATAAATGAAGTATTAACAGTCTCCGGACTGTCCGAGTCTGACTTCATGTTTCCAACCGGAAACCCTAGGTCGACCCGACGCCTACTGTTCCCTCTACGGGGAACGCGTCCTCACCTACTCCACTCAGGAGATTTACCTGTTGCCAGTACGATCCTCCAGATCGACTGGACTTTTGCTCGGCACTCGACGCTTCCGGACTTTCTGCTGGGCATCCCGGCTAGTCCAGACTTTCACCTGGTTCGCGACACCAGGACTTTTCACCTAGGGTTACCACCCCCTAGGACTTTTGCCTGAAGCCATCGACCTGCCAAGACTTTCCGCATAGGGTTACCACCCCCTATGACCTAGGGTTACCACCCCCTAGGGTTTTCACCTGCCTAACCGCAGCTAGGACTTTTGCCTAAGTATCACTTAGGCCTTTCCTGCAAGCTCCATGAACTTTGTTAGATAACACCACCACTTAACTTTGAGCCCTTTGCCATAATCAAAACTCAGGTTCGATCATCTAGTGCTCACTGCACCAACATTCTCTAGCCCAACACTAACATTTCTTGTGCTTGCAGATCAAAGCATGACCTGCATCCAGTTAACGCAGTAGACACATCCCCAACTATCCATCTCCATGTTTTTCAGACAGGATCATATTATCAAAATAAAAAGTTTAGATTTATAACCATTTTAACAAAGTTGTTATTTTAATAAAAAAAAACATTACATGGGGTGTAAGGTAAAAGTTTAAAAATGAGTTGAGAGACTTATACATTACATGGGAGAGGGTGTGTCTAAGACTTAATCATTAAGATTGTTGTAGTTGACAATCTAATTAACTAAAGGTTGTCTTCAATCAACTTGTAGTTGAGTTAATCAAGTAGTCAACTCAAATGGATCAATTAGTCATAGAATATTTTTATTGATGGCTAAGTTAAGATCTAGAATAAGTTGATTGATGATGCCTAAGTCGAAAAGATAATCAAAATAGATCTATTGTTTGAGGTGATCATTGATGATCCGGCGGTTAGAACAGGGGACCCCCACTCTGAGGGGTTAATGCTACGTGGAAGTCAAAGGGCTAGGTGGCCGACTGGAGAAGGATGGGCCGACCTCCCGGTCGGCCGACCAGTGAATAATCGATGGCAAAAGGCGCCCCGACAGAAGTCGGGGTTCCGGCGCTCGATTGAACAGTAGCGAAGGGCTGAGCGGAAGGCCGAGGACAAGGTGACATACTGCTAGCAGTCCCCACAGCACCTTACCGAGGATCTCCCCAGCATACCGAGGCATGCGAAGAGCCGGACGGGATGTGAGTGTCGTCCGACCGGGTGTAAGATGATGTCCGGTCGGACGCCCCGTCCAGCCGGCCGGACAGACACCTCGTCATGGGGTAGGAAAAGAAGGACTATTTATATCTTATGACAGCTGTCAAGTCCTATGACTAGGTCATACTCCTAATCTGGCGATGAAGTGTTCTGCTGTCCCATCGAGAGCGTGCTTGGACTGTAGCAGTATGGTGTCAGGTAAGCTCTCTGACAAACACATACTGAGGTATGGGCTAAGAACACGTGTTTGCCTCGGTATGTGTGCGTGAGCTCTTTCACTGCTCTATATAAAGAGCCTTATACTTCGCCGAAGATACGCGTTCTACAACTTTGGGAGCCACTTCTTCATTATTCGCTTGCCTGACTTGAGCGTCGGAGGTTCGCCGCCGGGAACCTCGTCCCGGCACGACTTCTGTGCAGGTTCGCCGGAGCTTCGTACGACCAATCAGAGATCTACACCAGTGACTCGGATAGCGCCACGTGCCCAGCGTCCGTTGATTCAGCTTTCGGACAGGATCAATTGACGCCGTCTGTGGGAACACTCCTGCATCCGATCGGAAGCAATGGACGAGGCTAGACGACAGCACACGGTGACGCTTTCCACGGAGGAACTAGATGCTTTGATCGAGTTAAGGGCCGCTAAGCTTGTGGAACAAAAACAGAAGTCACAAGCTGAGCGGGCAGAGCAGCAAGCAACATCAGCATTTGGCGGCCGAGCGGAAGCACCTCAGGCCACCGTTGCATTCCATCGAGCCCTGTTCCACACGTCTGAAGCCGCAGCAGCTAATAGAGATCGGGGATCATCTTCGGATGAAATGTCGAGACGGGATAGCAGAAAAGGGAAAGCCCCCCGAGCGGACGCATCGCCCGAGCGGATCAACCGCCAATTCTCAGAGGCAATTCTACGAGATCCTCTGCCCAAGCACTATGTGCCTCCGACGATCGACGAATACAATGGGACCACCGATCCAGACGATCATTTGGGTAAATTCGACAACACTGCTACCCTTCACCAATATACCGATGGGGTGAAGTGTCGAGTTTTTCTTACCACTCTCTCGGGATCGGCTCAACGGTGGTTTCGGAGGTTGCCGGACGGGTCCATCACAAGCTTCAAAGACTTCCGTACGGCCTTCCTCCACCACTTTACCAGCAGCCGGCGTTATCAGAAGACGAGTGTCAGCTTGTTAGCCATCAAACAAGAACCAAGAGAGCCGCTCAGAGCTTATATCCAGCGGTTCAACCGGGTGGCCATGGACATTCCAACAGCCACCTCAGAGACAATGATGAACGCATTTACACAAGACCTCGTGGACGGGGACTTCTTCCGCTCGCTCGTTCGGAAGCCGCCCCTAGACTACGATCATATGCTGCACCGGGCCAACGAATACATCAATGTGGAGGAAGCCCAAGCTGCCCGAAGAAAGGAAACTCCAACCGAGCGAGCTCCTCCGGCCGAGCGGAAGCCGCACATTGCTCATCAGCCGCCAAGAGGACTGAGGGGCAAAGCAATCCGCTCCCCCCATGCTAGGTCCCAAGTGCAAGAGGTAGCTGCCGCTCGGCCCAAGTCAAAGAAGAAATGGACCCCAATGTTCTGCTCCTTCCACCGGACGGACACACATAACACCAGGGATTGTCGTAGTCTTCCTTTAATCGCCCACCCCGTTCCCAGAAGCGGTGGTCGCCGATCGCCATCAGCCGACAGGCGACAGAGGCCTCGTGAAGCTGATCGGACGATAACTGACAGGCGACAACAACAACAGACGCCCGGGCGACATCGCTCTCCGAGGCGGGAGAATCTCCGGATGTCCAGAGAACGGCCCTGATCGTCCGCTTGGGAAGAAGAAAATAGAAGCAATACTTCCCGAGGCGAGATCAACATCATAGCTGGTGGTCCGACCGGAGGAGATTCCAACCGAGCAAGGAAGGCGAGCGTCCGGCAGCTCCAGATCCATGTGGTCGGCTGCAGCCAGGAACGGGCGAGCGGACCCAAAATTAGTTTCGGACCCAGGGACTTGGAAGGAGTTGAAGTCTCCCATGATAATGCTCTTCTCATCAAAGCGGTAATAGCCAATTACACTATTCACCGCGTTTTTATTGACACAGGAAGCTCGGTCAACATCATATTCAAAAAGGCGTTCGATCAACTGCAAATTGACCGCGCCGAGCTGCTGCCCATGACAACCTCCCTTTATGGGTTTACGGGCAATGAAGTTCAGCCGGTCGGACAGATTCGGCTGGCCATATCGCTAGGAGAGGAGCCTCTCAGAAGGACGCGTACTGCAAACTTCGTCGTGGTGGATTCTCCGTCGGCATACAACGTCATATTGGGGCGACCGGCTCTCAGTGAACTTCGAGCGGATGTTTCCACCTTCCACCAGAAGATCAAGTTCCCCGTCGAGGACAAAGTGGGGGAAGTACGAGGGGATCAACTAGCAGCTCGGCGATGTTACGTCGAGATGGTCCGAGCAGAAGCCAATGCCGCTCGGAAGACGCCCCGGATCGAGGTGAACGTTATCACTGAAAAGTCACCCTCTTTGATTTATGAAGAAAAAGAGGAAGTGCAAATTCACCCGACCCGATTGGAGGCCACGACATTCATCGCCTCCGATCTGGAGGCGAGCCAGAAGAAGGAAGTGATCCAATGCCTCCAGAGAAACCATGATGTCTTTGTTTGGGCGACGTATGAGCTGCCCGGAATTTCACCAAGTATAGCGCAGCATGAGCTCCATGTCCGACCGGATGCTCGGCCGGTGAAGCAGAGAAAGAGGGATTTCAGCACCGAGCAGAATATCATCATCCGAGCGGAGGTGGAAAAACTCCTGGAAGCCGGCCACATACGCGAGGTCCAATTCCCGAGCTGGTTGGCGAACGTGGTGCTTGTCTCCAAGCCCGGCAATAAGTGGAGAGTGTGCATCAATTTCCGGGACCTTAACAAGGCATGCCCAAAGGATTTTTATCCCCTGCCCCGGATCGATCAACTGGTGGACTCTACGGCAGGTTGCGAGTTGATATGCATGCTCGACGCTTATCAAGGATATCATCAGGTGCCGCTCGCCCGGGAAGATCAAGAAAAAGTAAGCTTCGTTACAGCCGACGGCACCTATTGCTATAATGTGATGTCGTTCGGACTGAAGAACGCGGGAGCCACTTACCAACGCTTGATGAATAAAGTGTTCAAGGAGCAGATCGGGCGAAATCTGGAAGTATATGTGGACGACATTCTCATCAAGTCCGTCCGAGCGGCCGATCTCTTGGAAGACATGGAGGAGACTTTCCGAACGATAAGAAGGTATGAAGTTAAACTAAATCCCCTGAAATGTCTGTTCGGAGCAAAAGGAGGGCGTTTCCTAGGTTACATAGTGACCGAGCGGGGCATCGAAGCAAATCCCAGCAAAGTGAAAGCCTTACAAAATATGCCTCCTCCAAGAAATCTGAGAGAAGTGCAGCGTCTGACCGGTCGGATAACTGCTCTGTCCAGATTCATCTCCAAGACCGCCGACCGGAGCCTGCCCTTTTTCAAAATCTTGCGCAAGGCCACCAAGTTTCACTGGGATGAAGAATGCGATCGGGCGTTCGAAGATCTGAAGACATATTTGGGTTCTCTTCCGGTACTAGCCAAGCCAGCCGCGGGTGAGTCACTTTGTATATACTTATCTTCAACCGAGCAAGCCGTCGGCTCGGCGCTAGTGAGGGCGAGCAGAGAAGAGCCTGTATATTTTCTGAGTCATATTTTAAAAGACGCCGAATCTCGCTACACTGGGCTCGAGAAGTTGGCCTTCTCTCTGGTCCTCGCCGCTCGGCGCCTTCGTCCATACTTCCTGGCGCATACCATCATTGTCAAAACTAATAGTCCGCTCGGACGAGTATTATTGAATCCAGAAGCGTCCGGACGGCTTATTAAGTGGACAACGGAGTTAAGTGAATTCGACATGCAATATCAACCCCGCTCGGCAATTAAAGCGCAGTCCTTAGCGGATTTTGTGACTGAGGTGCAGAATCCAGAGCCAGAAGCTATGTGGAGAATATATGTGGACGGATCGTCCACTCGGCTCAGAAGCGGGATTGGAGTATTGCTGCTCTCTCCCCAAGAAGAAAAGATGCACTTATCCGTCCGACTGAAGTATAAAGCTACAAACAATGAAGCAGAGTATGAAGCCCTCATAGCCAGCTTGCAGGCAGCTCGGCATGTGGGTGCCGGTCGGGTAACGCTTCATTCGGATTCGCAGTTGGCCGCTCAGCAGCTCTCTGGCACTTTTGAAATTAACAACGCTCGGCTCAAGCTCTACGCCGAAGCCTTTGAGAAGCTTAAATCCAATTTTAAAGAAGTCATTGTCCAGAAGATACCCAGAGCGGAAAATCAAGCGGCTGATGAGTTAGCCAAACTCGCGAGCTCAATAACGCCGGTCGCCATCCAGCAGCCAATTGAACAAGTGTCTTTGGTAGCGCACGTCGACCGTGTTGGTTGCTACTCGAAAAACCTATAGGTTCCATTGTACAAAAATTTTGTACAAAGGTCTGAACCTTTTCCTAGCTACCATGTGTTCTTTTAAATTAAATTTTGGATCGCCTGCGGAACTTAACACGTTTGATCCAAAACTTAATCTATTTGTTCTTTTAGGTTTTGACTTGGATCTCCTGCGGAACTTAACACGTTCGACCCAAGTCTCCTTAAGTTATTAATTCCATTAAATATTAATTTCCATAAAAGGTTCCCAGTACTGACGTGGCGAGGCACATGGCCTTCTTGGATATGGGAGCAACCACCACCGACTAGACAAAACCTTTAATAGAAAGCTAATATTTAATTTCCTAAAATAACTTTAGGTTAACCAAAGAGAACAATCAAATCACAAGGAAAAGAAAAAAACAAAAGAACACAACTTCGGAAAAACATATTCGAAATTCTAGAACGTAAGCCTCTTGTATTTGGTATTATTTCCATAAATAACTAGCATGATGCGGAAATAAAATTTACTAGTTATACCTTGTAGAAAAACCTCTTGATCTTCTACCGTATTCCTCTTCTAACCTCGGACGTTGTGTGGGCAACGATCTTCCGAGACGAGAAACCACCAATCACCTTCTTCTCCTCCTAGCTAGGTTCGGCCAACAAAGAGGAAGCTTCACCAAGGAAGAAAAACAAAATACTAACCAAGCTCCAAGAGATGCTAGCTTTCTCTCCTTCTTCTTCTTCTTCTCCGAGTAGTATCCGGCCACCACAAGAGCTCCAATAGAAGGGTAGGGTTCGGCCACCACAAGAGGAAGAGAGGGAGAGGTTGGCCGGCCACACCAAGGAACAAAAGAGGGAGAGGAATAATAGATGTTGTGTCTTGTGAAGGCACCCTCACCCCTTCTTTTATATTCCTTGGCCTAGGCAAATTAGGAAATTTAATTACAATAAAATTTTCTTAATTTCCTTGACATGATTTAATTGAGAAAAATTAAATAAAATTTCCCAATTTAATCTCTAATGGCCGGCCACTTCTAGAGGAAATAAATTAGACAAGTTTTAATCAACAAATTAAAACTTCCTAATTTGTTTCCGGAAATTTTAAAAATAAAATTTCTCTTTAAAAATCTCTTCATGGTTGATAAAGGAAATTTCTATAATTTTAATTTTATCAACATGTGGATAATTTTTAAAGAGAAAATAAAATAACTCATCAATCTACAAATAAGGAAAGAGATCTAATCTCTTTCTTTAATTTTTTGTAGATCTTTTACAAGAGAGATATTTTAATTTTAATTCTATTTAAAAAATTATTTCTTCCACATAATAAAAACTAAAATTAAAATCCCTTTTTAATTTAATTTGGCCGGCCCCACTAGCTTGGGTTCAAGCTAGGGCCGGCCACCCAATAATATACCTAGGCCGGCCCTAGCTTGGTTCCCAAGCTAGTTTGGCCGACCCCTTATTAGCGGGTATAGAAGGTGGGTATAGGTGGGTATAAAACTTCTACAAATAAGAGGCTACGATAGGGACCAAGAGGAGGAATTGGTTTTGGTCTCCCGATAAAATTAAGCATCCCGTGTTCGCCCCGAACACACAACTTAATTTTATCAATGATAATTCATTCCACTAGAGAATTATCATTGAACTACCGCACCAATCCCAAATTACATTTTTGGGCTCCTTCTTATTATGAGTGTGTTAGTCTCCCTGTGTTTAAGATATCAAATGTCCACTAATTAAGTGAGTTACTGACAACTCATTTAATTAATATCTAAGTCCAAGAGTAGTACCACTCAACCTTATTATCATGTCGGACTAAATCCACCTGCAGGGTTTAACATGACAATCTTTATGAGCTCCTCTTGAGGACATTATCAACCTAGTATCTCTAGGACACAGTTTCCTTCTATAATCAACAACACACACTATAAGTGATACCATTTCCCAACTTATCGGGTTTATTGATTCAACGAACTAAATCTCACCCATTGATAAATTAAAGAAATAAATATCAAATATATGTGCTTGTTATTACATTAGAATTAAGAGCACACACTTCCATAATAACCGAGGTCTTTGTTTCTCTAAACAGTAAGTATAAAAGAAACGACCTCAAATGGTCCTACTCAATACACTCTGAGTGTACTAGTGTAATTATATAGTCAAGATAAACTAATACCTAATTACACTACGACCTTCCAATGGTTTGTTCCTTTCCATCATGGTCGTGAGCTACTGTTTATAATTTATAAGCTACTGATAACATGATCTTCTGTGTGTGACACCACACACCATGTCATCTACAATATAAATTAATTGAACAACTACATTTATCATAAATGTAGACATTCGACCAATGTGATTCTTATTTCTAGATAAATGTTTATACCAAAAGCTAGGCTTTTAGTATACACTCCAACAATCTCCCACTTATACTAAAAGACTAAGTTGCTATATATATTGCCATACATCTGATTCCTAACCCTTCAACATGCCCATCAAAAGCTCTTGCCTTAAGGACCTCAGTGGAAGGATCAATAGGTCATCACCTGATGCAATCTAGGCGGCAACAACTTCTCCTCGTTTATACGATTTCTCGTATTGGGTGGTACTTGCGCTCTATTGTGTTTACTTGCCTTATAGACTTATGGTTTCTTCGAGTTTGCTACTGCACCAATATTATTACAATAAATTGTAATAATCTTTGGACAAACCAGAAATCATATCTAAGTCTATCTTGAGGTTATTGAGTTATTTAGCTTTTATGGCTACCTCAGAGGCTTGCCATATACTAAGCTTCTATGGTGGAGTCCAGAAAAACACCTATGCTTATCACTCTTCCATAGTTATGACTTTACCTCCTAAAATAAACACAAAACCCCAAGATTGACTTATTATTGTCCCTATCCGATTGGAGGTCAAAATCCGTACAACCCATAGGAACCAAATTAACTGCCTTGTAAGCTAGC
Organism: Zingiber officinale; assembly: GCF_018446385.1. Classification (NCBI taxonomy): domain Eukaryota; kingdom Viridiplantae; phylum Streptophyta; class Magnoliopsida; order Zingiberales; family Zingiberaceae; genus Zingiber; species Zingiber officinale. The sequence goes on from NC_055995.1 coordinate 134,161,888, forward strand.
ATATAATTTTTAGTACCTCTAAGGTACTTTAATATATGCTTTACTGCAGTCCAATGTCCTTGTCTAGGGTTACTTTGATATCTGCTAACTATGCCCTTGGCAAAACAGATTTCTGATCTCGTGCATAGCATACATTAGGTTGTCTAACTGCCGAAGCATAAAGAACTGCCTACATGTCCTCAATCTCCTTTGATGTCATCGGAGGCATCTCTTTAGATAAAGACACTCCATGCTTAAAAGGTAAGAAACCTTTCTAGGAGTTTTGCATGCTTAAAACGAGCAAGGATTTTTCCGATGTATCAAGCTTGGAATAAATATATTTTTTCTTGTGATCCCTTATTACTTTGATCTTAAAAATATATACATTCTCCCAAGTCCTTTATATCGAATTATTTGGACAACCATACCCCTACTTCTGACAACATTTTGATATTGTTTCCAACTACCAAAAATGTTACTACGTATAGTACAAGAAATACCACCACGTTTCATCACATCTTTTGTATACACAAAACTTTATCCGTTTACTCAATAAATCCATAGGTGTGGATTACTTTGATAAACCGGATGTTCCAAGACCTTGAAGTTTTGCCTCAGTCCATAGACTGATTGAGCTTGCACACAAGATGCTCTTAGCACTTTGCAATGAACCCTTCTGGTTGCTTTATATGGATGCTTTCTTCAAGACTTCTATTAAGGAATGCTGTCTTGACATCCACTTGCCAAATAGATAAAAGAATCCGGATAGACTTAAGCATGGCTACCAGGGAAAAAGTGTGCCTTTTTCATCAAGCCTTGCTTTGAAGGTTTCTACCTTCCTGTCTATCCCTCTTTTTCTATTATAGACCTTTTACACCCAAAGGCTTTTACACCACTTAGTGGTTCTACAAGCTTCCAGATTTTATTAGAATACATATATTCTAATTCTTTTATTCATTACTCTTTGCCAAGATGCTTCATATTTATCTTGGAGTGCTTCGTCATATGTCCGGAGATCAGGTTCATGTCCTTCAGGGATCGAGTTCAAAAACTCTCCCAAAACATGAATCTTTTAAGGTTGCTTAACAACCCTCCCACTACGACAAGGCATTTTCTGCAATTGTGTATCATTTGTGATACGTGTTGCAGTTTTCTTGTGGTATCTCATCTTGTACAGTTGGTACTAGATTAGACATGTCTTTTATTATTTTCTTAAGAACAAATTTCTTATGAGCACGTGGTTCATTATATAGTCCTTTTCTAAAAATCAGTCATTGATGTTATCAATGACCTTCTGATTTTTAAGACTATAAACCTACTTTTGTTTATCTAGGATAACTTACAAACAAGTGAACTCCTATCCAACTTATCATTATCTCTCTTTAACATATATGTTGGATTACCTGAATCCGAATATGCTTCAAAATAGGCTTACGCCTATTCAGCAATTCTATATGAGTAGAGAGTTATGACTTGGAAGACACTATGTTCACTTTCATTTTCAGAGTTTATCCTTAAAACAAATTTGGTAATTTTCTGAATAACTCATCATCTATCTAATTATTCCATAAGAGTTCTTTACCTTCTTTCTACTACACCATTCTGTTGGGGTGTACCAGATGCAGTTAGTTGGGATTGAAATCAACTTCTGATAAGTGACTCCTAAAATCTCTCAAGAGGTACTTGCCACTACGATCTTCCATAGTGACTTTTTTACTTTATTCCTCCACATCAACCTTGTACTCTTTGAACTAATCAAAGTACTTAGTCTTGGTACATTAAGTAAATTTATTTGTATCTTGAATAGTTGTCTATAAATTAGACAAAATATTCAATACTACCTCTTGTCCGGATAGTCATAGGATCACACAAATCGAATGAACCGATTTCAACATATCTTTGACTCCATACCCTTGGACTTAAAAGCTTCTTGGTTATTTTTCTTCCAAGTAAGACTCGCAGTTGAAAGATTTCACTACCAATGAACCCAAAAGTTCATCACCTACCAATGAATCCTACTCAAGTATAACCTAGCTTTATATGCCAAAGATATAATTGGTTCATTTCAAGGTTGCTTTCTCTTAAAATTAGAAGATGTGTTACTAATTTCCATTTGTTGCATCGTGGGAGTTATTGGATTATAAATTGTCAACCATCATACCGGAATAGATAACTTTCCTATTTTTCTTGATAACAACTTTGTTATCAAAATAGACACAATATCTATAATAGTTTAGAAACCGAAATCAGGTTCTTTCTAAACTTGGTACGTAAAGACAATTACTTAAAATCCATATTTTATTCTTATCAAAGGATAAACATCTCCCACTGCAACAACTACCACTTTTACAGTAGTGCCCATGTGGACGGTGATTTACCTTTCATTTAGTTGTCGGGTTTACTGGAACCCTGCAATGAATTGCAGACATGATTAATGGCATCTTGTATCTACACCCCAGGTTCTGGTAGATAACACCACTGGACATGTTTCAACTAATGAATTAAATACATCTAAATTGTTCTTAGTTCTAAGAAGACACTACCTTAATGTCCAAGTCCTATTTCCAATCATTACAATTGAGACTAATAAGTCTTTTTCTATAGTATGACTACTAGGGATTGACAAACATCCTAAGAATCACAAAAATATTTGGTCAAGATCAACTCCTTAAAATCTCCATGAATTTTGTGTATACAAAATCGAAGAGGAGACTTTATTCATTAATTTTATTATCTCGTCAACTTTACTTTATGAATAAAATTAATGGTTGATCATCTTTGATCAAATATTTGGTCAAAACTCTTTGAATTTAAAATAAAATATTGATTCCTCAAACAATATTATTTAAATTCACCAACACCTCAAACACCGTGAATTTTGCATGCCACGTTAGTGTGGACGATACAAATTCAACATTTGTAAAAGGAGGGTTTTACCCATTAACTATCTTGTCAACGTATCTTTATGACAAATAAAATTATCTCAACCACCGTTAATTTTGTATGCCACGTTAGTGTGGACGTATACAAAATCAATCATTTGTAAGAGGGTTTTAACCCTTTAATTTTATTATCTTGTCAACCTAGTTTTATGACAAATTAATAGTTGGTTTCATTTGGTCACACAAATAATAGTACTCGATGGGGAGGATACTATTAGATGTGTCTAAGTGTATACCATTACTTGACACTAAGTCCATTAATAAGATTATGCCCTGCCGTTGGGGAAGATCACACGCGCTTAATTAACTTCCTATAGTCATCCAAAAATGGAAGTATGGTCTAGTGATCCACAAACAAGCTCATCCGTTATGGAGGGAGGCACTCAGAGCCAACGCGCAAGCTTGTTTGCATCACTTACAAACCAGTAATGGAGACCATGGATTTATTTAAAAATCCTCTCCCACTTAGTTATTTATAAACGAGGAATTTTAACTATGCTAGCCTACTAGTCATGTATACTAACATGCACACACAGCACAATATAAAAGCAATAAATAGAAAATCTAATTTTCAACTATTATGGCTTTTATCTCTAGTTGTCCTCCGTGTGTTGTCATCCCAAGCTGCTGCCATATTTGGCCACCGCCACCGGGTCTAGCTGTCGCATCCATCTTGCTACTAGTTCCGCTGCGCCTCTGGTCCTTAGAAGGTTCCACGCTTTGCAAGATTCGATCCGCGACATACATAGAATTTTACATTTTGATCCTATATTCCATAAAAGGAATGTACATGTATCTAGATCAAAAATAAAATCCTAATAAAACTAAATACAGCTCCTGCTGTATTTTAATACAATCATGCACACACAGATAAATGCCCTTGACATGTCCAAGTGTCCAATCACACACATAATAACTAAAAGCCATAATAGTTGGATCCTGCATCCACAAAGTTAGCACATCCTACTATTAACCTGCCTAAATTATGTATGACATGTGCATAATTAAACTAATACCAAATACACAGAGGCAAAACCCTAGCTCTGATACCAATTGTTGGTTGCTACTCGGAAAACCTATAGGTTCCATTGTACAAAAATTTTGTACAAAGGTCTGAACCTTTTCCTAGCTACCATGTGTTCTTTTAAATTAAATTTTGGATCGCCTGCGGAACTTAACACGTTTGATCCAAAACTTAATCTATTTGTTCTTTTAGGTTTTGACTTGGATCTCCTGCGGAACTTAACACGTTCGACCCAAGTCTCCTTAAGTTATTAATTCCATTAAATATTAATTTCCATAAAAGGTTCCCAGTACTGACGTGGCGAGGCACATGGCCTTCTTGGATATGGGAGCAACCACCACCGACTAGACAAAACCTTTAATAGAAAGCTAATATTTAATTTCCTAAAATAACTTTAGGTTAACCAAAGAGAACAATCAAATCACAAGGAAAAGAAAAAACAAAAGAACACAACTTCGAAAAAACATATTCGAAATTCTAGAACGTAAGCCTCTTGTATTTGGTATTATTTCCATAAATAACTAGCATGATGCGGAAATAAAATTTACTAGTTATACCTTGTAGAAAAACCTCTTGATCTTCTACCGTATTCCTCTTCTAACCTCGGACGTTGTGTGGGCAACGATCTTCCGAGACGAGAAACCACCAATCACCTTCTTCTCCTCCTAGCTAGGTTCGGCCAACAAAGAGGAAGCTTCACTAAGGAAGAAAAACAAAATACTAACCAAGCTCCAAGAGATGCTAGCTTTCTCTCCTTCTTCTTCTTCTTCTCCGAGTAGTATCCGGCCACCACAAGAGCTCCAATAGAAGGGTAGGGTTCGGCCACCACAAGAGGAAGAGAGGGAGAGGTTGGCCGACCACACCAAGGAACAAAAGAGGGAGAGGAATAATAGATGTTGTGTCTTGTGAAGGCACCCTCACCCCTTCTTTTATATTCCTTGGCCTAGGCAAATTAGGAAATTTAATTACAATAAAATTTTCTTAATTTCCTTGACATGATTTAATTGAGAAAAATTAAATAAAATTTCCCAATTTAATCTCTAATGGCCGGCCACTTCTAGAGGAAATAAATTAGACAAGTTTTAATCAACAAATTAAAACTTCCTAATTTGTTTCCGGAAATTTTAAAATAAAATTTCTCTTTAAAAATCTCTTCATGGTTGATAAAGGAAATTTCTATAATTTTAATTTTATCAACATGTGGATAATTTTTAAAGAGAAAATAAAATAACTCATCAATCTACAAATAAGGAAAGAGATCTAATCTCTTTCTTTAATCTTTTGTAGATCTTTTACAAGAGAGATATTTTAATTTTAATTCTCTTTAAAAATTATTTCTTCCACATAATAAAAACTAAAATTAAAATCCTTTTAATTTAATTTGGCCCCACTAGCTTGGGTTCAAGCTAGGGCCCACCCAATAATATACCTAGGCCGGTTCCCAAGCTAGTTTGGCCGACCCTTATTGGTGGGTATAGAAGGTGGGTATAGGTGGGTATAAAACTTCTACAAATAAGAGGCTACGATAGGGACCAAGAGGAGGAATTGGTTTTGGTCTCCGATAAAATTAAGCATCCCGTGTTCGCCGAACACACAACTTAATTTTATCAATGATAATTCATTCCACTAGAGAATTATCATTGAACTACGCACCAATCCCAAATTACATTTTGGGCTCCTTCTTATTATGAGTGTGTTAGTCTCCCTGTTTTAAGATATCAAATGTCCACTAATTAAGTGAGTTATTGACAACTCATTTAATTAATATCTAAGTCCAAGAGTAGTACCACTCAACCTTATTATCATGTCGGACTAAATCCACCGCAGGGTTTAACATGACAATCTTTATGAGCTCCTCTTGAGGACATTATCAACCTAGTATCTCTAGGACACAGTTTCCTTCTATAATCAACAACACACACTATAAGTGATACCATTTCCCAACTTATCGGGTTTATTGATTCAACGAACTAAATCTCACCCATTGATAAATTAAAGAAATAAATATCAAATATATGTGCTTGTTATTACATTAGGATTAAGAGCACACACTTCCATAATAACCGAGGTCTTTGTTTCTTTATAAAGTCAGTATAAAAGAAACGACCTCAAATGGTCCTACTCAATACACTCTGAGTGTACTAGTGTAATTATATAGTCAAGATAAACTAATACCTAATTACACTACGACCTTCCAATGGTTTGTTCCTTTCCATCATGGTCGTGAGCTACTGTTTATAATTTATAAGCTACTGATAACATGATCTTCTGTGTGTGACACCACACACCATGTCATCTACAATATAAATTAATTGAACAACTACATTTATCATAAATGTAGACATTCGACCAATGTGATTCTTATTTCTAGATAAATGTTTATACCAAAAGCTAGGCTTTTAGTATACACTCCAACAGACCGGATGGAGGGCCTCACCTTTTCGAGCGACTGGAGGACACCCATCATGGAGTTTTTACGCTCGGGCGCCACACCGACCGATCGAAATGAAGCCCAGTTGTTAAGGAGGAGAGCCGGCTGGTTCACACTCATTGGAGATCAATTATACAAGAAGGCCTTCTCTCATCCGCTGTTGAAATACGTGAGCTCGGAAGACTCGTCTTACATCCTCCAAGAAGTACACCAAGGATCATGTGGAGGACATCCGGGCGGACGATCATTGGCTAAGAAAATCCTACTGGCCGGATACTTCTGGCCAACCTTACAAGCAGACGTCGCTCGGACCGTGTCGACATGCCTCTCTTGCCAGAAGTACCATAACTTCTCCCACCAACCGGCGGAGGAAATGAAAGCAGCTACTGTGTCCTGTCCGTTCGACCAGTGGGGAATGGATATCGTAGGTCCGTTTCCTATGGCGATCGGGCAGCGAAAATTTTTACTAGTGGCCGTCGATTATTTTTCCAAATGGGTGGAGGCTGAGCCGCTAGCCAAGATCACCGAGCAGATGGTCAAGAAGTTTATCTGGCAACACATCATCTGTCGGTTCGGCATCCCCCGTCGACTTATTTCCGACAACGGACGGCAGTTCACAGGAACATTGCTTGAAGATTGGTGCAAAAGCTACGACATCGAACAATACTTCACGTCCGTGGCATATCCCCAAAGCAATGGTCAAGCTGAAGTAGTCAATCGGGAAATTCTTCGCATTTTGCGGGCTCGGCTCGACCATATGGGAGGTAGCTGGGTGGATGAAGTGTCAAGCGTCTTGTGGGCCATCCGAACGACACCGAAGGAAGGAACTGGAGTCACGCCCTTCCATCTGGTATATGGCGGCGAAGCGGTTATTCCTGTCGAAGTTGGCGTCGAGTCTGCTCGGATCCAGAATTATGATGACGACAACGCTGAGCGGAGGAACATGGAGCTGGATTTGGTTGACGAGGAGCGAGCTAAGGCGTCCGTCCGGCTGATGGCGTACCGGCAACGGATGAAGCAAAATTACAACCGACGCGTCATCCCCAGATCATTCCAGGTCGGCGACCTTGTATGGAAGAAAGTGAAGCCGGTCGGCGATGTCGGCAAGCTAGAAGCTCCTTGGGCTGGCCCCTTTAAAATCATCGAAAAGCTCCGCTCAGACACTTATTATTTGGAGGATGAAGACGGGCGGCAACTGGATAGGCCATGGAGCGCGAATCATCTCCAGCCTTATCGAGCTGGGTGAAAGGTGCACGGATGTAACTCATTTTTGTGTATATTTTGGTCGCCCATGTCCTTGTAATGCAGGAAGCAAAAATGATTCAAAGGCTGGCTAATGTGTTCGCCGAGCGGCTATGTTGAAGTTAGCCTTGAAGACCGTCGAGCTCCGACGTTAAAAATCGAGAGACGAGCCAGCGTCTATAAACCCGCCGAGCGGAAGGCCGTCGAGCTCCGACGTTAAAAATCGAGAGACGAGCCGGCGTCTATAAACCCGCCGAGCGGAAGACCGTCGAGCTCCGACGTTAAAAATCGAGAGATGAGCCGGCGTCTATAAACCCGCCGAGCGGAAGACCGTCGAGCTCCGACGTTAAAAATCGAGAGACGAGCCGGCGTCTATAAACCCGCCGAGCGGAAGACCGTCGAGCTCCGACGTTAAAAATCGAGAGACGAGCCGGCGTCTATAAACCCGCCGAGCGGAAGACCGTCGTGCTCCGACGTTAAAAATCGAGAGACGAGCCGGCGTCTATAAACCCGTCGAGCGGAAGACCGTTGAGCTCCGACGCTAAAAATCGAGAGACGAACCGGCGTCTATAAACCCTCCGAGCGGAAGACCGTCTAAATCCTCCAGACGGATAGCTTTCTGCAAGGTCTTACTCGGTTGTAATGGCCTGCCCATGATCGGGCCTGCCTTAGGGGCGAGAAGGAAGACATCGTGCGGCTGAGCGGCTCCTTTATAAAATGTACTTGGACGCGAGAAAACTGAGACCGAGATGAAAGTTAAAGATTAGACGCGGTTCGAACAAACAAATAACAAAAGGAGATTATCCGTTTACGCCGAGCGGCGGACAGACAAAACTTATATTCGCCCCTAACGGCAGGCATACAAAAGATTGTACACTTGAGAGAAATTGCATAAGCTCCTCATTCATTATCATCGAAATTAAAGAGGGAGTCGGGGATGGAGCCCATCATAGTCGCCAGATCTTCAGGGGGGACGGACAGCTCGGCGGGTATGTGGCCTTTGGTCTTCAGATATTCCACTGCCACTTTGATCGCCTCCTCAAAAGTTAAGGATAGCTTGTTGCTAAACCTTTCGCCAAATTCATCCGAACGGACGAATGCTTTGCGCACCTCCGCCGACCGGCCAGGTTCCCCGTCCTGATATTCTTTAAAAGTAGATTTAGAAGCATCGAAGACAGCTTGAAGATCTTTCAGAGCCCCTTCCGCTCTAGCCTGGTCGGCCGAACGACCCTCCTGTTCGGCGGATAAGGAGGTTTCCAATTCTTTAACCCGTTGCTCTAACCCCCGGTTCTTTACCTTCATCATATCCATGTCGTCAATGGCTTTAAGCTTCCGGGTGGTAGCGATCTTTATCTCCTTGTCCCGCTGCTTGACCAAAGCTTCGAGTTGAGCCACTTCGCTCGACAAGCCGGAGGACTTACCCCGTTCGGCTTCCAGCAGCTTTTTGGCCTTCTCCAGAGCGGCCGTTGACTGTCTGCTATCTCCTGCGGCTTTGAGCTTCTTCAGCTCGTCTCCTAGTTCGGCTAGGCGATTGCTAATTGCAATATGCTCCACCCAATTCTGCAAACGGATAGGAGCAAGTTAGAAACTAAATCCAAATAACAAACATGGCAAAGAACATACCTCGGTCGCCTGTTGTAGATTGTTGTCGCCCAGCTGGCCGGGAGTCATCATTGCAATTCGGAGCCGAGCGTCCTCCCAGGCTTTGGCGAGAGGACCCATAAGGGTGATCTGCTGCTCGGGGACTACTGGCCGATCAGCAGCCGCCATATATTCCTCGGACGGGAGGCGCAAGATAGTTTTTATCAATCTCGGGCCGCTCGGATCACCCGCGAGCGCAGCGGCCTTACCGGACGGCTCACCGGTGGAGGAAGAAGGACGGTCGCCCAACCGCTTAAGACGCCGTAGGGTTCGGGGAGGACTGGAGGGCGGCACCTCAGAGATAGTCCTTGGAGAGCCGCGCGGCTTGGGGATACTCTCTATAGAGACCGTCCCAGATAGCACTGGAGCTTCATCGCCCCGCTCGGACTGCGGTTCATCAGATGCAATTGGTTGAGAAGCTGGCTCTGGTCGTCTGCGCTTCCGAGTTGCCAGGGGAACGTCGTCGGCCGAACGGCCCTCTACCTCGACTTGAGTAGGAGGCTCGAGATCGCCCGTATCCTCGCCAAGAGAGGCAGGAGCGTCTAAGGCTTCGGGGACAGTCTGAGTCCCGTCACCCTCTTCGCTGGTCGGACCAGCTGTGTCCAAGCTCCGCTCGGCGATCCCTTTTTTCTTGGCCGCCTCGATCTCAGCGATCGCAGTTTCAGCCGCTCGGTAGCCTTGGCGCGCCACATGACTTCGGCTGTAGAAACAAAGAATAAATCAGTTAGAACAAAAGAAACGGGAAGATAAGAGAACTTACTCATGCTGCAAGGCAGATCGGCTGGGATAGAGGACAAGCCGAATATATACAGTACTCCCGGAAGGAGTAGCTTGTCGATGTGATATCGCTGGCCGACCAGCCGATCGACTGCATGAAGGTAGGTCGGATCGCCCCTAAACTTGCCGAGCTCTGGTTGCGCTGGCATCGCCGTCTGCCACTTGATTCGGAAGGTCGGTGGCTCGGGAAAGCGCATATAGAAAAAATGCTCCTTCCAGTGTTTGTTGGAGCTCGGCATATTATCAAAAAGGACGAAACCTATCCTAGATTGGAAAACAAACGTACCTCACTCGGCCTGCATAGGGTAGTAGAAGTAGTGGAACACCTTGGGATCCAACGGGATGTTATTCAGTTTAAACAAAACTACCACCCCGGTCAGCAGCCTGATGGAATTCGGAACTAGCTGGCCGAGCGGGATGCGAAAGTAGTTGCAAACTTGCAAGAAAAACTTATGGGGTGGAAAGCGTAGCCCGACCAAAAATTGGTCTCGGAAGAAAAGAACGGTGCCGGGCGGCGGTTCATGAGGCCGATCGGCTGGGGTGGCTATTACTATGTGGTGGTCGGAAGAGATGTCATAAGTCCGAGAGAGGCGCAGCGCGTCCTCCTCGTCAAACCGGCTCTCCATGGTCGTGTACCAAAGACCAGGAGCGCCGGCGGTCGATTGGGAAGTGCTAGTCATGGGCGAAACGCAGTAAGAAATTTGAGGCAAAAAGAAGGGTTCGAACAAGAAAGAAAAGGTCGTAGACTTGAAGGGGACAACTAACAGAAAAAAGGAGGGAGAGAGGAAAAGGAAGGCTTACGAGCAAAGGGGATGACCGAAAGGGGCCTCGGGTTCGTCGGGAAGCTGAAACACAGGGTCGCCGGAGCAGAAAGAACAGCGGGAGGTCGAAGTGTTAGAGTGTATACTAAAAGCCTAGCTTTTGGTATAAATATTTATCTAGAAATAAGAATCACATTGGTCAAATGTCTACATTTATGATAAATGTAGTTGCTCAATTAATTTATATTGTAGATAACATGGTGTGTGGTGTCACACACAGAAGATCATGTTATTGGTTCCTTATAAATTATAAACAGTAGCTCACGACCAAGATGGAAAGGAACAAACCATTGGAAGGTCGTAGTGTAATTAGGTATTAGTTTATCTTAACTATATAATTACACTAGTACACTTAGAGTGTATTGAGTAGGACCATTTGAGGTCGTTCCTTTTATACTGACTTTATGAAGGAACAAAGACCTCAGTTATTATGAAAGTGTGTGCTCTTAATCCTAATATAATAACAAACACATATATTTGATATTTATTTCTTTAATTTATCAATGGGTGAGATTTAGTTCGATAAATCAATAAGCCCGATAAGTTGGGAAATGATATCACTTATAGTGTGTGTTGTTGATTATAGAAGGAAACTGTGTCCTAATGATCTAGGTTGAGAATGTCCCCAAGAGGAGCTCATAAGGATTGTCATGTTAAACCCTGCAGGTGGACTTAGTCCGACATGATGATGAAGTTGAGTGGTACTACTCTTGGAGCTAGATATTAATTAAGTGAGTTGTCAGTAACTTACTTAATTAGTGGACATTTGTTATCTTAAACACAGGGAGACTAACACACTCATAATAAGAAGGAGCCCAAAATGTAATTTGGGATTGGTGCGGTAGTTCAATAATAGTTCTTTAGTGGAATGAATTATTATTGATGAAATTAAGTTGTGTGTTCGGGGCGAACACGGGATGCTTAATTTCATCGGGAGACCAAAACCAATTCCTCCTCTTGGTCCCTATCGTAGCCTCTTGTATATAGAGATTTATACCCACCACATACCCACCTTCTTACCCATCCAATGGGGCCGGCCAAGCTAGCTTGGAACCCAAGCTAGGGCCGGCCAAGACCAAATGGATGAGCCAAGTTGGTGGTCGGCCAAAGCTTGGGTCCCAAGCTTAGGTGGTCGGCCACTTAGAATATTAAAAAGGATTTTTATTAAAATTATTTCTTATGTGGATATCATGATTTAAAAGAGAGTTTAAAAATTAAAATTTCCTTTTATAGCTTTCTACAAAAGATTAAGAGAAGAGATTAATCTCTTTCCTTATTTGTAGATTAAAAGGATGGTTTTAATTTTTGTCAAAAACTTTCCTTATTTGTAAATCATCTACATGTTTAAAAGAGAGTTTAAAATTTGAAATCTTTCCTTATTTGTTGATTAAAAGGTGGATTTTAAATTTTAAGAAAACTTTCCTTTTTAACCATGTTCATGATTTAAAAGAGAGTTTAAAAATTAAATATTCTCTTTTATAAGTTTCTACAAGAGATTAAGAAAAGATTTGATATCTTTCCTTATTTGTAGATTAAAAGAGATTTTAATTTTTAGAGATAACTTTCTTTTATCCACATGTTTAAAAGAAATATTTTAATTTATAAAATTTCCTTTTTATTAACCAATCATGAAGGGATGAAAATTATTGGAGAAATTTTTTATAAATTTCTAGAGACAAATTAGGAAGTTTTAATTAATTAAAACTCTCCTTGTTTGTAGCTTTAATATGGCCGGCCATATGAATTGATGAGAAGAAAATTATTTTTAATTAAATAAATTTTCTTTTTCAATGGCAAAAGAATTAAGGAAGTTTTTATTAAATTTTCCTTATTTGCCAAGACCAAGGATTATAAAAGAGGGGGTAGAGGAGGCTTCATGGTGAATAACTCTATTCTATTTTTCCTCTCTTTTCTCCTTGGGTGTGGCCGGCCCTTTCTTTCCTCTCCTCTCCTCTCCTTTGTGTGGCCGAAACCTTCTCATGGTGGAGATAGCTTTGGTGGCCGGATCTAAGAAGGAGAAGAAGGGGAGAAAAGAAGCCTCTTTTGTAGCATCCTTGGAGCATGGTGGTGGTGGCCGAACCTCTTCATCCTAGGAGAAGTTTTGATGGCCGAAACTTGTAAGGAAGAAGAAGGTGCTTGGTGGTTCTCATCTCGGAAGATCGTTGCCCACACAACGTCCGAGGTTAGAAGAGGAATACGGTAGAAGATCAAGAGGTTTTTCTAAAAGGTATAACTAGTAATTTTTCTTTCCGCATCATACTAGTTATTTTTGGAAATAATACCAAATACAAGAGGCATATGATTCTAGAGTTTCGAATTTGTTTTCAATATAGTGTTCTTTTGTTTTTCTTTTCCTTGTGATTTGATTGTTCTTTTCGGTTAACCTAAAGTTATTTTAGGAAATTAAATATTAGCTTTCCATAAAAGGTTTTGTCTAGTCGGTGGTGGTTGCTCCCATATCCAAGAAGGTCATGTGCCTCGCCACGTCAGTACTGGGAACCAATTATGGAAATTAATATTTAATGGAATTAATAACTTAAGGTGACTTGGGTCGAACGTGTTAAGTTTCGCAGGAGATCCAAGTCAAAACCTAAAAGAACAAATAAATTAAGTTTTGGATCAAACGTGTTAAGTTCCGTATGCGATCCAAAATTTAATTTAAAAGAACACATGGTAGCTAGGAAAAGGTTCAGACCTTTGTACAAAATTTTTGTACAGTGGAGCCTCTAGGTTTTCCGAGTAGCAACCAACACGAAGGTCGATGAAGAAGAAGGCGGCGGAGAGAGGAGGCCGCGAGATTTATAACGTTAGCCCCGTACGGCCTTAGCCGTCCGATTCAGGTCGTGAAGAACGAGGTCATCATCTAGCCGTTCATTTCAAACGGCGGTTGTCCCATCGGAGGTGACGCCACCGTCATACCCTGACAAAAGAAAGATCGCCACATGTCAGCAGGATACGAGTTACATTTAATGAGCGCCCCTTACCGCACGCAGCGCACGTGGTGGGCAGTAGAGAAGAGGATTCGGCATGGATTCCAAGGGGATACAAGGCACGGGCAAGATACCGCCGAACGGATGAGCATCTCTAAGCCTGGCTGAGCGGACTAATGTACCGGCCGTTACTCAGTCAGAGCAGCAGTCCAGTCAGTCGGACTTCCAGGAAGTCAAAGGGGGAGGCAAGTGATCCGGCGGTTAGAACAGGGGACCCCCACTCTGAGGGGTCAATGCCACGTGGAAGTCAAAGGGCCAGGTGGCCGACTGGAGAAGGATGGGCCGACCTCCCGATCGGCCGACCAGTGAATAACCGATGGCAAAAGGCGCCCCGACAGAAGTCGGGGTTCCGGCGCTCGATTGAACAGTAGCGAAGGGCCGAGCGGAAGGCCGAGGACAAGGTGACATACTGCTAGCAGTCCCCACAGCACCTTACCGAGGATCTCCCCAGCATACCGAGGCATGCGAAGAGCCTGATGGGATGTGAGTGCCGTCCGGCCGGGTGTAAGATGATGTCCGGCCGGACGCCCCGTCCAGCCGGCCGGACGGACACCTCGTCATGGGGTAGGAAAAGAAGGACTATTTATATCTTATGACAGCTGTCAAGTCCTATGACTAGGCCATACTCCTAATCTGGTAACGAGGTGTTCTGCTGTCCCATCGAGAGCGTGCTTGGACTGTAGCAGTATAGTGTCAGGTAAGCTCTCTGATAAACACATACCGAGGTATGGGCTAAGAACACGTGTTTGCCTCGGTATGTGTGCGTGAGCTCTTTCACTGCTCTATATAAAGAGCCTTATACTTCGCTGAAGGTACGCGTTCTACAACTTTGGGAGTCACTTCTTCATTATTCGCTTGCCTGACTTGAGCGTCGGAGGGTCGCCGCCGGGAACCTCGTCCCGGCACGACTTCTGTGCAGGTTCGCCGGAGCTTCGTACGACCAATCAGAGATCTACACCAGCGACTCGGATAGCGCCACGTGCCCAGCGTCCGTTGATTCAGCTTTCGGACAGGATCAATTGACAAATTGTAGATCATGAGAAGAGTACACTAATGGTGAATCCAATTAACTAATCAACATCAAACTATAAAAGAAAAGTTGAAGGTGTGATTTTTTTAGTAATGCAGTTATCTAAGTCTTACATTCTGCCTAATCTTAGAGGTGATTGGTCCAGCCCATGAAGGTTTTCCATTCATAAATCTGAAAGTGCAAGTGACAGTTTACACCCATGCTTCAAAGATAAATGTGTTTGAAGCTTATAAAAGAAGACTAAGGGCATCTCCAATGATTAGAACTTTAAATGATTTTTTTTTATAATTCTAATATGTCACATCAACCATATAAAAGCTTATTAAAACATCTCCAATAGTTAGAGCATATACATAAATTTTTTTATCCAAAATACATAATTTAAGATAAAAAGTTACTTTGTTAAATTTGGATATACATTTTTTACTATATCATATATTAGTTTTCCTATTTTTTTCTCTCTCCTCTACATTATTTAGAAAATGTAATTCATTCCCTAAATTTAGATAAATATTATTCATAAATGTTAAATTTAAGGAACGAATAAGGTAGCTGATATAAAAGTTTTTTAAATACTATATCCAAAATTTAGAGTAAAATATTTGAATATGGTAATTGATGTTGATGCTCTTAGAGCTCTAAATAAGTTTTTTTGTGATCCAATTCATAGCATGAGTTGTATGATTTCATGTATATTGCATCAATTTCGAGATAAAAGAACATATTTGAGTTTTCATTACTACTCTTAACCTACAAACCTTAAACCTCACATCTATAATGATTCAAAAATTTTATTTAGCATTTTGAATTTTATAAACCTCTAATAAATCTTGCGTTATAAATGCCCTAAAGGGAGTGATTTAGAGTTAACATTAACAACATATCTATTGTGGTCACCCTTCTATTATAACACTCTTTTTGTTATTCCTTAAGCTTCAATGTAATCGTTTTGTAAAAATTTATAAAATATTTCTCCGCCTCTAAAATAATATTATTTTTTTAGGAACTCAATCCTTCATTATGAAGGTAACTAAACATCAAACAATATTATTCCTTGCCTCATATTTTTGTTGATCAACTTTATTTTTTTCTTTCTCTTACTCCAACTTTAAGTTTTATCTCAGAAAAGCATTTTCAACTCTCATGACATGAAAACTTAGGCCTCAACGTAACCTTGTTTTAGAAGAAAATCAAAATCCATTTGAAAACTTATTCTATTTTTATTGTTGTTGCACTTATTAGTGGGGCTTTGCACACACTTATTGTTAAATTAGAGGACTATAATTTTATAGTGTTCCTCGATTGTACCCGTGACTTAATTTATCTATGCTAGTTTTGTTGCTCTATTTATTTATAAATCTTAAAATTAAATTATTTTTATTTTTATTTATTATCTAATCTTAAATTCTTTATTACTTAAAGGTCACACCTCTATCATTAGTTGTTTATTATTAGTTGTTTACCCTAATCAAAGTTGTCTCAAGGTTTCTCAAACCACTATGGCAAAATTTTTTCTTTAAAATCCTTTAATATTTATTTTTAAAAAAAGTTCTCATACTTTTTCATTCGAACTTGGAATACAATGGCGAATTTATTTTTTGGAAAAAAAATAAAATATTAAATTTAAAAAATAGATTTTTATATAAAATTTAGTTTTCTATTTTTTTAATTGATAAATTATTAAATTATTTAATCTTTTAAAAAACATTATGATTTTTTTTTTACTATTTTAGCATTCTATTTTGAGTTGTATGAACACAAACAATTTATAATTCATTTTCTTATTGAGGAAGAAAAAGATTGAGTGAGAAAGAAATATTATTAGAAAGGGATAAGAAATGTGTCTTCTAACAATCACCCGTAAAAGAGTTGAAAAGTATAGAATCATAAGGTGAAACACCGATGGGAAAGAGAAAAGTTATGAGATTACTATGGTTAAGATTTTTTTAGAGATATTAAAAAGGAAATGGTTAGATTAGATTATATAAGACATATAATTAAATGATCTCCCTAATTACAAAATACAGAATAACAATAAGCAATAAATACATACATTAAGAACTGAATTGTATATTTGTATGTAAGTGGAATAGAATTTTATATTAAATTAGGGAATGTAATTAATGAGAAAAGTGTGAGGTGTAAATGGGAAACGGAATCTGTCATGATAATTTTAATATAAAATTAGGGGATATAATTAATGAGTAAATAAGGATAAATATTTTATGTAAATGGGAAGTAGAATCACCATCAGCATGACATAAAGTTCATTAATTAACATTCCATGATAATATTAAAATTTAATAACCTATGCCTTAAATCGATCTGATCCTAGTGGTAATTAATTGAACTAATCAAGAGAACTTCGTGAGAAAGGTTGAGGTTTAAATCTATCTTACAACACAAATACACAATTGAAAAGTGATTTAAATGCACCATCATTATATCTTTAAGTGAGTGAAATTGATATTATCCACACGATAATCAAAACTCTATGGTTAGGATGACGAATTTTGGCTTGCCATTGAGTTATAATTACTAAACTATTTATCCATTTATTGAATTGATTTGGTATATTTGTCTTATTAAGTTTGATTTATGTATAGAATACCTTATCCAAAATAGGCATCACACAATTTTATTGCTTAATGATTAAGAAATTAATATTAATTGCTATACTACACTAACAAATCTAGCCTACAAATTTTTATTTATTTTATTAAATAAAATGGTTTGGAATGATTTAAGGTCTTTATTATCATGCAATTGTACTAATATAGTTCTCTTGGGGCGCTGTGATGGTTAAAATATAAGATATTATCATATGAGATATTGGAGTTAAAATTCGACGTGTTCAAGCATATCTTCCCTCATGTCTTTGCCACATACACTAATAACTAGTAGTCATCCGTAATTTACCTCTTCCGTATTGGTCTAAAAACTAATTGACGAGAACATTGGGAGTGAACGAATCGTCTTTTGTCACCTGTAATTGTATTAATATAATAAAAATAATTTTAGAAATATCTATTTTCTAAACTAATTTCCTATCATATAGTCTAGAGTAAAAAAATCAAGAAACCTAAAAAGAGAAATAAAATTATCATCAATAATCTTGACACGAATAAAGTTACTCATAAGTATGCTCAACAAATTTGTAGTTCATACAAATTTAAACAATGTGGTTATCGACTCATAAGCATTCTCATCAAACTTTCAAAAAAATCGTTATCAACTCGAAGGAGTCGCTTAGTTTGTCCAGTGTAACTTTATCACAAAATCATTTGATGAGAGCCTTGAACTTTATGTAAATTAGACTAAAGACCCATCTAATGCTTTGTACAATCAGTAAAGCATATATGAGAATACAAAAGCTTCTCTAAAACCGAAAAATTACTTAGTAGACCATCTTTCCACCTTTTATAGGACTCGTCATTCAAAGATTCTCATACTTTTAAAATTTTATATTTAAATGTGACAAATATAATTAAGAAAAATATAGATCCTTTTATAATGATTGAGATTGTATACTATATTTTTCATATATTATCTTTGTATAAATAAAAAACTTAATCTAGGACAATTGTCAATAAAGAAAATAATTAATTTTTCTTTTCTATTTGCTCCCCGTTTCAATAAAATGACTTATTCCAAGGATGGACAATTTCAATTATTCCAACGCATATCTCCTTCTAATTTTCTCCGGTTTTTATAAAACAACTCAAATAACGGTCCCGTTTCTTTATTTATAAAAAAAATACCCTAATTTTAAAATTATAAAAAAAAATTAAAAATAATATTATTTTCTTCGTACCCCTTCCGTTAAATTCCTAAATCTCTTTTACGTTATTTTCCAATCCATCCCCTGATGAACCTGATATGAGAAAATATCAGATCCACACTGGTTTGATATAAAACCTAAGTAGATCTAGTATGGGAAATATTAGGTTCATCGTGGACCTAATATGAGATCATATCAGGTTCAATGATGAATTTGATATGGAAAAATATCAAATTTTTTTTAATCTCGAAGAGAAGAGATGTATTGGAAAACGACGAGAGAAGGATATTTAGGAGATTGATAGGAGGAATAAGGAGGAAACAGTATTATTTTTAATATTTTTTTTTTTGATAGTTTTAAAATTAAGGTATTTTTTAGGTAAATAAGAAAACATGACCACTTTTCTAATAAAAAGTCGAAATTTTCTTTTATCAAGATCTTCTTTTTGATTTTTTAGTTAGTAGAATCATGAAATTCTTAAATACAATTTGTTTTAGTAAAAGCGAAGGAGTTGTACTCGTTATATTCTCCGTTGAAAGCCAGAGACACTTCAGTGTCTGTCCCTCACTTTTTCCACGTTAACTTCTTCGTTAAGTTACTTCCTTAGACCGAAATTTCGTACTCAACCTTTTTAGCTATGGTTCCACCGCTTCGCTTCGCAATGTGCTGCTGTTACACTTGCTTTTGCTCTCGCCCTTGCTGTCTTATAGCGCCATAGCGGTTGACAGAGCACGAATCTCTAATGCTTTAGATCTTATCTAAGGTAATGGCGGAGTCAGTCCGGATGATTTACCTGGGCTGATTGTGGGAGGTGGGCTACAAGTGTCAACGACAACACCGTCATCCGGGCTATTTCTCGTTTCTCTCCCATTATTTTTACTTCTCCCATAGTAAATCTATGACAAATCCCTTTGTCAAGATTGAAGGCTACTCGGGCTACAGCCCGGGTAACCTTCAACCCGGCTCCGCCCTTGATCTAAGGGAGTCGATAGTGGAAGAATGAAATAAATTTAGGACGTGGAAAGATAATAGAAAGAGAAAAAATCTCTTAATTTATATAATTAAAAAAGAATATACGTGTCATTTTTTTTTTTTTGATATATCATATATTTTTATGAGTTATTTTTTACTATATGTTATAATTTTAACTACATATATCATTTTGTTTTTTCTACTCACGGTTTTCTATCCGATTTTCGGATGATATCCACCGATAGATTGTATTAAACGATAAAAACATTTTAACTCCCAAAATTTTATTTTTAATTTTAGTTTCCGTTCTTTGGCATAATTGATGTTTGGGTGGCTGAAATGCTTGGGAAGATGGGCAAGTATTATAGCGGTTGACAAGAGCGGTAATATTGGAATTAAGTGAACCCTGGGAAATTTAGAAATCTGGGTGGCTATTTGGAAAATGCCGAAGTTACTTCCTTTAAGACCTCCTCGACTCTTCTGCTCCTTCCTCTGGATGGGCCGCTGCTGTTGCACTCGCCCTTGCTCTTGCTCTAATGGCCGCCGCCGCTGCCGCTGCCGCTGCTTACTCCACCCCTCGCGAGCACGTCGAGTGGATACGGAGAGAGAGGTACTACATTGGGAGACATGACAAGAATCCCCTGGCTGAGGACATCCATCAGGCCGTCCTCTACCTCTCCGAAGAGCTTTATTCCAAGGATGTCCACTTCCTCATGGAGCTTGTTCAGGTCACTGTAGTTTCTACTAACTCTTTCCGGATTCTAGGTCGTAGTTTGTGCTGTATATGGGTTGCCATCTCTACTAACCGTTTTCAGTCGTATTTAATTTATCAATTTGCATTCGACAGAATGCAGAGGACAACAAGTATGCAGAGGGAGTCACTCCATCCCTTGAGTTTCTGATTACTTCAAAGGATATCACGATGACCGGAGCCAAAACAACACTGCTCCTATTCAACAATGAGATAGGTTTCTCTACGTCGAACATTGTTTCCATTTGTAGGATTGGTAAATCAACAAAGAAAGGGAAACGACACCTTGGCTACATAGGGGAGAAAGGTTTGCACTTTTGTTGGTTCTAATTGTATGTTATTTTTTGTGAAAACATTTATTTCTATGAGACACTTTATATTGACCTTGCTATGTTACTAGTTTCCTCATTGTTTTGGCTGAGGAATCTGCCGCCTGTGGGATGACCTAAGCCTTGTCCCATGTCCGGACCTATGTAGCCAGAGGACTGATTGGGAGTCATCCCAGCAAGGCACCTCCAATGTCTGTCTAAGTCAGGTGTGGATCATGAAAAAAATGGAATATTAGAAGAATAAAGGTAGAGTTAGGGTTGATACCATAGCCTCCTCTTACCATGGAATATTAGTTGGACATGCTCCCAAAATCTAATGGGCTATTGGGTCTCAGGTCTCAGGTCTCAGGTCTCGGGTTTGCGGGTTGTTGGTAGTGTTTGGGTCCTGTCCCAATACAACTTGTGAGTAACTAGGTTGGATCTGCACCATGTGGGTCGAATTTGTTGGGTTGGAAGGGGACCTTGTCCCCTATCACATATGATTCTAATTTTTGTTTGCATTCCAAAGATGATAATAGTTTCATGAAATTGTGAAAAACTTTGGAAAAATGAAGGAGATCTAGAGATTTTTAATGTCAATACTTCTCAGTATCTCATCTGTAAAATAATATTTTTGCTAGCGAAATTATTCACTCAGCATTTGTTTTTTAAATCGTAATTTTTCTCTTTTTTGGTAAGTAAATAATTATTGATTTTGATGTTTTATCTAGTAAAAAGAAACTATTTTTTTTAAAAAGAAATATAATAAAATATATTGTTTAAAAATTAGTGGGATGTTTTTTTAAATATTTTATTACTTGTTATTTTTTAAAAATATTTCTCAATAAATTAATAGATTAGCTTATTTATAATCAATAAAATATAATTATAATTTTTTTTTAAAAAAAATTTAGTTTTCTTTATAATTGAGGAAAATAAAATCAATCAAGAACATTGTCATGAATAGATTAATTTTGAGATGGTCCAGCCCAATCAGTAATTAAAAGGAAAAAAAAAAACTAAATACCTTCTATGCTTGTTTTATTTGATTTTTAAATGAACTAAAAATCATGTCTTTTTTCTTGTCTTTAATATTTATTTTTCAATTTCTTTGTTCAATTGTTTAAATATATTGAGTTTTTTTTTAAATAACAATAGTTTATTGCTATTAAAACAATATATTTTAAAGTTTTTTATTGTATATTTATAGCTTATTATTTTTTAAAAACCTTAGTTTTAATAATTTGTGTAATTATAATGTCTTGCTTATATAATAAAATTATATATGTATGAATATCTACTCTTTAGTTTTATTGTTTTTCCTTGATGGATGAAGACATGAAGTACTTAGATTGAGTAGGTCATGTTTACATTCATCACATTCCCTTAAGTTCTTCCATGCTCAATTTCCTTGAATTCAAGGCCTGTATGTCAATCAAGGTCTTTTTTACCAAAAGTGCTTGATGGATTTGGAGGACTCATACTTAGTCCAAAAGGTGACTTTTGCTTTCTTAGCATTCCCCTTAGTCTTCACATGCATAATTTCCTTGGATTTAAGGCTTGCGTGCTCATTAAGGACTTTTTGCCAATAGTCAGTGCATTTTCCTCACAGATTCTCCATGCTCATATTTTTTTTTTTAAATCAGAGACCTTTATGCCAAACATGTAGTCCTTGATGGTCTCAAAGGGCTTTGATTGAGTCCAAAAGCTCACCTTTATACTCCTAACATTTCCCTCAGTCTTTGCATGCCTAAATTTTCTACATCTGACACTTTTATGCTATTAATGACTATTGGCATGATGCACCTGGAGGACTCAGATTGAGTTCAAAAGGTCACCTTCACATTCTTGGCATCCCCTCAATCTTCCCATGCTGAAATTCCTTCTATCTGAGGTCTTCATGCCTATCAAGGACTTTTGATGGACTTGGATGACTCAAATTAAGTCCAAAAGGTCACCTTTACATTTCTAGAATTCCCTTCAGGCTTTCTGAATTCCCTACATTTGAGGTCTTTATGCCCATCAATGTATTTTTGCCAAAAGTCCTTGATGGATTTAGAGGACTATTGAGTCTAAAAGGTCATCTTTGTTAGGATCTTGACGTTTGCTACGTTTGTTAGTGCACAGCGGAAAAAAAAATACTAACAAACAAAAGCAAAGCTAACCCTAGAAAACAATAAACAAGAAGCAAACCCAATGACACGTTGTTTAACGTGGTTTGGAGATGAAACTCCTACTCCACGGCTATTCGTAAGGTGGACGATCTCGATCCGTCTGTGGATGACTCCCCGGAAAACCTCCGGCTAGCTCGTGTAGTTCCTTGTGGGTGGAGAAACCTCGCCACAAACTCTCACCAAGGACTCTTGAGAAGCTAGGGCACTGGTAGACTACTAATAGGGGTTAACCACCTCTATTTCGTCAACTTTAACCAAGCTTTCAATGCTTGGTTATATAGGCCACGGGTTAGAAAACCCCGTCTACCAGTCGACTGCTAAAACATGCAGTCGACTGCCCTTCGTGGAAATTCGACCGTTGCAGCCCAACGGCTCGATACCAACCCTCTGTTCGCTCCGAGTCGACTGATGAAACCATCAGTCGACTGCTACAGTAACGCTACAGTGCTGCTGCAGTAACGCTACAGTGCTGCTGCAGTACCCCCTAATTCTAAGATTTTACCCCGAGTACATTCGCTCAGCACTCGTTCTCGCCCGACCAACCTAGACCTAGCCTTCTAGCCTCCTCCATCAGCCTTGCGTCCCTCGGATGCCTCCCCATCTTTCACGTCTTGCCTTCTGGAGCTTCCATCGGCCTTGTCATTGTTGTCGGGTCTTCCTTTGCCAAGAGGTCGCGCCTCCGGGACTTCATCTATTGCCAAGTCACACTTGGACTTACGTTGCCAAGACTACATGCTTGGACTTACACTGCCAAGACTCATCCTTGGACTTTCTTCCTTTGCCAAGATCACACTTGGACTTTCCTTGTTGTACCTGTATCCTGCACACTCACAATGCATATCAAATACAACAATAAACCTAACTTAAACTTTTGCCCAAACATCAAAACCTAGGGTTACTAGATTGCTCCAACAATCTTTACATTCCTAGCATTCCTCTTAATCTTCCTCAATTTTCTTGTAACCGAGGCTTGTATGCTCATTAAGGACTTTTGGCAAAAAGTTCTCGATGGCCTAGAGAACTCTAATTGCATCCAAAAGGTTACATTTATACTCCTAGCATTCCCCTCAGCCTTTCCATGTATAAATTCCACCTTTGTTCCCATCAATAACTTTTGGCAAACAGTTTTTTATGGACCTGGAGGACTTAAATTAAACCCAAAAGGTCACCTGTACATTATTACATTTACAATCCTAAATTCTCATCCGTCTTTGCATACTTATTCTCCTTAGATTTGAGGCCTACATGCCCATCAGTGACTTTTTATCAAAATTCTTTGATGGACCTGTAGGACTCAGATTAAGTCCAAAATGTCATCATTACATTCAAAGCATTCCCTTCTATCTTTCCATGCTTGAATTCCTTATATTTGAGGCATTTATGCTGATTAATAATTTCTTATTATGGCAAAAAGACCTTGACAGACTTCGAGGACTCATATTGATGCCTTTATGTCTATCAATTACTCTTGGCAAAAGGTCCTTAATGGGCATGGAAGATTCGAGACTTAGATTGATTCTAAAAGGTAACCTTTACTTTGCATTCTCAGAATTCTCCTTAGTCTTTTTATGCTTTGATCCTTTATTTCACTTTTTTTTTTTCCAAAAGTCCTTGATGGACCACCTAGAGGACTCAAATTGAGTTTGAAAGGTTATCTTTACATTTGTGGCAAGTTCGTCAGGCATCCATGCTCAATTTCTCTGAGAACTTATGACTTTTTGCCTAGTGAACTTACACATTAGCCAACTGAAACTAATCTTCAATTGACTAGATCATTGATCACAACCAATTTAAGATTGAGTCATTGGTTAAGTCAAATATTATCTAAAACCCAAAATATAAGTCACTCATAGACTCCCATCTCACTTAAACTTTCTCAAGACACTTCCTCATCTTTCCAAGAGGTTTCGCCTCAGGAACTTCCTTTGCCAAAAAGGGACTTTATCGTCATACCCAGAGGCCTCACATCCGGAACTTCCTTTGCCAAAAGGCTTTGCTTCATAGACTTTATCGTCATGCCAAAGGGCTTTGCTAAAAAGCCTCACTTTTAGAAATTCATCATCTGTCTAATGTCCAATCAACCTTGACCTGTTAAGACTTTCATTTACGAAGAGGTCTCACCTTCGGGACTTTATTTTTACCAAGAGTCTTGACCTTTGGGCCTTCAACATCGACCTAATATTTAATTAATCTTGACCTACCAACACTTCCACTAAGCATTCGGTTAATCTTGGTTTGCTTAGTCATTCAATCACCAAGCATCCGTGTAACATGAACCGCTTGGACTTGATCTGCTAAGCACTTAGTTAACCTTGACCATCTTGGACTTCCATCCATCAAGTATCCGGTCAATCTTAACCTACTTGTACTTCACCTTTGCCAACACTTGTGGACTTTCCCTTTACCCACCACACCTATTGGACTTCTCTAATTATGAAATGTTCTATCAACTTTTACCTACTTGACAAGCAACGTTAACCTAACTTAAATCCTTAAACCAAACATAAACCTTTTGATAGTGTGGTAAAAGCACTACAGATCGCTAGAGGAGGAAGTGAATAACGTACATGCAAAATAAAATACTTTTCTCTTGCTAATTGCTTAGTAAGGAAACACATTAGTTGAAGTGAATAAACATAAACAAGAAGGGACACAAGATTTACTTAATTCATAACCCCCTAGGGTTGCTATGTCTATGGTTTATGCACAAATCGCCTATCCACTATCCTTCTGCTCTTCGGTAAGGTGTCAGAGATGGAAAAACCTCTTACATAGTTTGTTTTACAAGGAAGAAAGAAAATAAATAAAGACACAATAGATTTTATGTAGCTGCAGTTGTGTTGGTCGTGTGGTAATTAAACACGAGCTTCTAGCTTCCTTTTATAGACTCTAGTCGCACTGTTGATGTGGCGTATTCGGTCGACCGAAAAACACTATCCAATCGATTAGAAAACTCTAATGTGGCAGATCATCCTCATCTGTGAACAAGTCATATCTCATCGCGTTGCTGACTTGGCACTCTTCCAGACTCGAATGTAGTGAGCTTGGATCTCCGCTTTTCGATCACCTGATCCACTTACATTGAATTTGTGCGTTGATCATGTTCCACGTGTGCTTGCAGTCAATCAATCCTAATCTTTCGGTCGCCTGATCCAAAGATCTTATCCCGCAATTGACTTGTTCAAATAATTAAACAAATAATATTGTGCATCAGTCGACCGAACCTGGTTCGGTCAATCAGATCTTCTAGTCAACCGAAACCTTGTTTCAATAGTCCGAATGGTTGGTTCAATAGATCAGATCATCCATTTGTTTTGATCGTCTGAACCTCCTAACTCAATTCACTACACTTGAGTCTGCCTAAATTGAGTATTACTCTCATCTCAAGTGTAAATCGCTCAACTCACTTCACCAGTTTACCTTGCATAGACTTCCTCTCAGTTTCTCGTCCCTCATATCCACTGAGCCCTTTTGGCTCATTCCTCGTGCGTCATTCTCGTTCCACCGGAGTACTCTTCCGTAACTCCTCGTACCTTAGATGCATCGAGCTCGTCGACTCCCTTCCCATGTCATCCTTCTCGCTTGCGTCTTTTGCCAAGATCTGACTGTCTTCGATGCTTCTCATCCTTTTCGGTCCCTTGGGTGTCACATACCATCTTTTACCGTACTCTACTAGATCCGGAGCCATTGCGCCTATGTGTTTTTCTAAGTCCCTGTACACTTAGGCACCCATATTGATAACAATAGTAATGCCTAACTTAAACTAATCTGATCAAACATCAAAATAACATGGTTTTCACCACTTGGGATTCCAACAATCACCCCCTCAACTGTTCGAGGGTACTAACATCTTTGACCAAACATCAAAACCACTTAGTCCCACTCGACCACTTGGATGTGATTGAGCAGCAATCTCTTCAATATCTTAATCTCCCTAAGAATCAACTTGATTCGAGCTCAACCACTTGGGGCACGATGGCACCAATATTATGTTGTGGAATATAGAGTGTGCAACAAGGAAGTATTTGAAATTACCCAAATTTTTAGTTTTGTACTTTTGATAAACTTTGCCTCTTGGAGATTGTTTTCATCCATATAGTAACTTTCTTACTTAAGAGGCTAGTCTTCCTATATGCAACAAGCCTTAGAGGTTGCTCTATATAAGCCTTGTCTAGAAGATCGTTATGGATGGAAAGTATTTTTGATGTCAAGTCGATGAAGGGGTCAGTCAAAGAAGTAGTGAGCAATGGTAGTGACAAACTTAAGTGATCTGTCACCGGAAAGGTGTCAAGGTACTCAACACCATAAATTTGGGTGAAGCCGTTGGCCACTACACAAGCTTTAAGCTAAGCAACAATGTCATTTGGTGAACATTTGATGGACAAAACTCATTTACAACACATTGTGGATTTATTAGGATAGAGAAGAATTGTGTTCCAAGTGTTGTTAGAATGTAAAACATCAATCTCCTCCACCATAGCCTACCTACTTCCAAAATTTAAAAATGTCTCCTAGACATTTCTAAGAATTTATGTGATGATAAAGAAGCAACAAAAATAGGGTGATAAGGAGATATAGAATATAAAACGAGAAAGTGGATGTACGGTGGAAGATTTAATGAATACCTTTGCTAAAAAGAATGAGAATGTCCAAATGAAGGGGGTGGAGGATCTTAGAGGGCTACTAGTAGCTGGAGAGCAGAAGAGTCTCAAGGATTTGCGGAAGCAACTTCCTCTTGTGGACATCGACTCTACACTTGTAGAGGAGGCATCTTAGATAATTGACCCTTGTTGAGGGAGTTCTGTTGTTAGTGTGGGGAAGCATAATGGTGATGGTTATTTGTGGTTGGATAGTGGGAAAGTCTCAAGGGTGTACTAAATAATCTTCATGTCGTGGACATTGACCATGCACCCATAGTGGAGATATCTCAAGTATTGGAATCTCAAAATCTGGAGGGAGTTCTACTATTGGAATAGGAAAAGATATGGTGTAGAAATAGGGAGAGCTTCCTTGATTAACATAAATAGAGATGGTGTAGATAAATTGAAAAGATGGAAAAGAATGAACTCGAAGATGCTCACATCAGCAAATAAAACATGAGAAGACTTAGGAGAGTAACAATAATAACCTTTCTAAAGGCATGAAGGGAGATATAAAATATAAAATGAGAAAGTGGATATGAGGTGGAAGATTTAATGAGTACCTTTTCAAAAAAGAATGAAAATGTCCAAATGAAGGGGGCAAAGGATCCAAGAGGGTTACTAGTAGCCGGAGAGCAAAAGATTCTCAAGGATTTGCAGAAGTATCTTATTATTGTGGACATCGACTCTACACTCATAGAGGAGGAATCTTAGATGATTGACCATCATGGCGGGAGTTCCACTATTAGAATGGGGAAGGATAATGGTGATAGTTATTTGTGGTTGGATAATGGGAGAGTCTCAAGGATGTGCTAAATCATTTTCATGTCATGGACATTGACTATGGACATGTAGTGGAGATATCTCAAGTATTGGAATATCAAAAGGTGGAGGGATATGGTGTAGAAATAAGACAAGCTTCCATAATTAACTTAAATAGAGATGGTGTAGACAAATAGAAAAAAAAAGGACTTAAAAAAGCTCACATCAGCAAAGATAAACCACAGTGAGATTTAGGAGAGTAACAACAATAAGTTTTCTAGAGGCATGAAGAAAGATGCACTAGAGAGACCAGACCAAGGGATACGATATGAGCATAGCAAATGCACCCAAGAAGACTCATGGTGGAAGAGAATATATAGTATCTTTGAAAAGTAGAACATTCCGAGATTCCATTATTATAGCAAAAGGTGATTACGCTCATTCCAGCCGTCCTGTACAGTCGTCTCCAACCGCCGAGTGGTTAGGGGGTGAGAGGAGTTTTTTCTCCGAGGGCATGCGCCCATCGGGAATTGATCCCTTCCCCAATATAACAAATTTGTCACCCTCTAACCAACTCGGCACCCCCGTGGGGACTCTAAGATTCCATTATGATACCACTTGATGTGGCACTACTATTGAATTATTGACTACAATGTTTCTTATTTGGATAATATCTCAAGTTTGTGATAAAATGTTATGGCACTATTAATATTTTTTAATAAATTGAGTAACAATAATTTTTTTAATAGATTTTTGGTTTTTTCATCGAACAACTAATATTTTTATGGAGTTTATTTGGCTTAGTTTTAGAAAAAAACATATACAAATCTTGGAATATAGTTGTTATCCAAATTGTTATTGATATAACTATGACAACAAATGAAGTTTAATTCCATATAATTCAATAAGGATTATGGTATGCCATTAATTTATCTACTTTCTCTTAAAATTTTACATACATATTCACTTTATCTTTTATAGTACTTTTTATTAATTATTCTCACTTTATATTTAATACATATGTATCACTCAAAACATTGAAAATTAATAGTTATGAAAATAATTTAGTTATTTTATGTTGCAATAATAACTATTATCAATATTCCTATTTTATTTTAACTCAGAAAATGAGGAAGAAGTAATTTCTTTTACACAAAAGTATAAGTACAAGGCTCTCTTGTTTATAGAGAGAATTTACAATAGAAAGGAAACTAATGAAAAGGAAACTAATTAAGGCTAATATTTGACAAATTATCCTTTCCTATTTTTCTTGATTTGTATATCTTTGACTTTAATTACAGAATTTCCAACACTCCTCCTCAAGTTGGTTTGTAGATATCTTCCATAGCCAGCTTGCTAGTTAGCTTATCGAATTGTTTTTTGTGTAGTCTCTTTGTTAATATATCAACTAATTGTTCATTTGTTGGAAGATATATCATGCATATTATTCCACTGCTGATTTTCTCCTTGATGAAATCTTTATCCACTTCTATATGCTTTGTGCAATCATGAAGAACAAGATTATGAGCTATGGAAATAGTCGCTTTATTGTCACAATAAACCTTTATAGGGGTTGAGTAAGAAAGCTTCAGTTTCTCTAGAATTCTTTTAATCCACATCACGTCATAGATTCCATGGGCAACAACTCTGAATTCTACTTTAGCACTACTTTTAGCTATCACAGTATGTTTTTTACTTCGCCATGTAACTAGGTTCCCACCAACAAAGGAACAGTAGCCTGATGTTGATCTCCTATCCGTAACACTCCCTGCCCAATCTGTATCTGTGTAGACTTTGACTTAAAGATATCCATGTTTCTTGAATAATAAACCTCTCCCTGAAGGCCCTTTCAAATATCTCAATATCCTATAGACGGCTTCGAAATGTTCTGCTCCTGGTGAGTGCATGAATTGACTTACCATGCTAACTGCAAAAGCGGCATCAGGCCACGTATGAGACAAGTAAATTAATTTTCCTACGAGTCTTTGATAAAGGTCCCTTTTCTTTACTTCTTCAGCCCTAGCAGCTTGTAATTTCAAATTAGGTTCAATCAGAGTCTCAACCATTTTACACCCCAGCAAACCTGTTTCTCCAAGGAGATCAAGAATATATTTTCTTTGATTAACAAATATACCTTTCTTGGATCTTGCAAATTTCATTCCGAGGAAATACTTGACAACTCCTAGATCTTTAATTTGAAACTCTTTTGTGAGTCTCTTCTTTAGGACTGCTAATTCTATTTCATCATCGCCAGTTAAGATAATGTTATCAACGTAAACAATCAAAACAACAACTTTTCCCTTTTTTTGAATGTTTATAAAATATTGTGTGATCTGCTTGACTCTGTGAGATGCCATAAGTGACAACAACCTTTCCAAAGTGTTTAAACCATGCTCTTGGTGACTGTTTGAGTCCATATAATGCCTTATTTAATTTGAACACTTTTTCACCGCCAAGTCTCTTCTCAAATCATGGCAGTAGACTCATGAACACCTCCTGCTCTAGATCACCATTGAGAAATGCGTTTTTAATGTCAAGTTGATGTAGAGGCCAATCTGAATTCACCGCAAGAGATAACATAATTCTAATAGAGTTTATCTTAGCAACGGGACCAAACGTCTCTTGATAGTCAATCCCATAAGTCTGAGTGAAGCCTTTAGCCACTAATCTAGCCTTGTACCTTTCAATGCTTCCATCAGCTTTATATTTTATTGTAAACACCCATTTATACCTAACTCGTTTCTTGCTTTTGGGTAGATCAACTATCTCCCAAGTGCCACATCCCCTTAAAGCAGTCATATCTTCCATGATTGCTAAATTCCAACTCGAATCATCCAACACTTCCTGTATATTCCTTGGAACAATCAAGTGTGAAATCTTAGAAGTGAAATGTTTATGGTTTTTTTTTATAGTCTTTGATAGGAAAGATAATTTGCAATAGGATGATTAGTGCAATTTCAGACACCTTTTCTAATTGCTATAGGAACGTCAAGATCAGGAATAGTAGGTGAAGAATTAGACACAATAAGAGGAATAAAAGCTGGACTTGGGATAGGGTTACATGAAATTTCGGTGCTAGAGCTCGGATTTTCAGACTGGTGTTGTGCAAGCTTGATATTCAAGTCTTTATTCCTCATATGAAATCTCTTCCTAAGATAAACCTGAAACTCATAATTCAAATCACGGCGATCAATTTGCAGCATTTCTCTGCCTGATCGAGAGTTTCCAACACTAAGCACTAGAGGTAGGTGTGATTATTTTCAAGATTGTTTAGAAAAATGATATGAATAGAAATGTCCAAAAAATTATCTTTTTCTTCACTTGTCACCCCTATTAGGGTTTTGGTCTTGTTTCTAAAAAAAACACATCCATGTTCACAATTTTTTTTTTGTTTGAGGATCGAAACACTTATACCCTTTTTTGTTTAACGAATAACCCAAGAATACGTATTTTATAGCAACATGGTTCAAGTTTTGAACGAAATTGACATGGAACATGAACATAAACAGTACATTCAAAAACTTTGCCAGATAAATCAGAAAACAATCTAATTTCGGGATTTTTTTTATGACAATCAAGAGGTGTTCTGTATTCTAACACCTTAGTAGATATCCTATTTATCAAATAAGAGGCTGTTAAAATTGCTTCACCCTATAAATACTTAGGACATTCATATAAAACATTATGACACGTGCTACTTCAAGTAAATGTTTATTTTTTTATTTTGCAATGCCATTTTGTTGAGGGATATCCCGGCAAGTAGATTGATGAAAAATGTCTTTTTTGTTCAAAAAAATCACCCAAGTGCTCATTAAAATTTTTTGTTCCATTGTTAGAATGTAAAATACAAATTTTGGTCTGAAATTGATTTTCAATCAGAGTGTAAAAATTTTTGAACAAATTTTTCACTTCAGATTTTTTTATTCATCGGATAAATCCAACATAAAAGTGTATGGTCATCAATAAATATACAATCCATTTTTTTTTTCCAAAAAGAGTAGTAATTTTAGATGGGCCCCAAACATCACTATGAATCAAATACAAAGGTTTGGAGGTTTGGTAATTTTTTGGCAAATAAGTTGAACGATGAAATTTTACAAAAAAACAAGTTTCACAATGTAAAGGAGAACAATCAATGTCTTTAAATAATTCCCGAAATAAGGTTTTTAGATAAGGAAACTAAGATGTCCTAGTCTATATTGCCATAGCATTATTTTTTCTCGAACTAAGTTTGAACTAATAATTTTAAAGCTCTAAGTTTTTTTTATTAATAATAGGTATTTCATCCAAGTAGTAGAGACCTTCAATCATTCTAGCACGCCCAATGATCATCCCGAGTTTTGGTCCTGAAATTCAAAATGTGATCCAAGAAATATAATAGGACAATTAGAATCTTTAGATAGTTTACTACAAAAGGTTGCAGGCTAATTTAGAAACATGAAGAACCGAATTGAGATTAATTTATTCGGTTAGTTTGATAAGCCCTTTTTTTTTGCAATAGGTGAAAAACTACCATCGACAGTTCTAATTTTTTCGTTTCCAAAACAATGGGAATAAGTATCAAATAAGTGAGAGCAACTAGGCATGTGGTCCGTGGCTCTAGAATCTATGATCCACGGAGAGGAGTTTAAACAAGAGAGAGCTTTAGGATTGCTACCTGTTTGTGCCAAGGAAACACTAGGAATACTAGATGAGAAGTTGGATTTTATCACCTTCAAGAGTTGATCCTTCTGCTTTGATACCAACTGAGAAAATGAGGAAGAAATAATTTCTTTTACACAAAAGAATAGGTACAAGGCTCTCTTGTTTATAGAAAAAATTTACAATTGAAAGGAAACTAATGAAAAGGAATTTTTTTTAAGGAAACTAATTAAAGCTAATTAAAACTAATATTTGACGGATTATCTTTTTCTATTGTTCTTGATTTGTATATCTTGGACTTTAATGATAGAATTTCTAACATTTTATTTTTTCATTTCATCTGTTCGTGTCAAACAACCACAATAATCCAAGTCATAATATGCCATTAAATTATTAATCTTGAGTGATTCTAAAATTTGAGGGAAATTCATATAGCCATATAGGTCTTTCATGACAATCATATTGCTAACTAAAAGAAATATTTTCTTGTGTCAAGTCCAAGTTGGGAGTGTATCATTATTACCTTTGTTCTATTCAGTAAAGTTAGATCATAATCTTCTTTCTTCATGGTTGAACTAGATGAGCATCTGGAATACAATTTCACATTAACTTTATAAGCATATTTATTTCATTTTCGGCGATACTAGTTAAATAATTAGTGTTTAGAGTTCAACTATGATAGTATGTATTTATCAATTTGTAGGTATAGGATTCAAAAGTGTCTTTCTGATATCCAGTAAGCCCTTTATCTTCAGCAATGGGTACCAAATATGCTTCGATGAGGAACCATCACCTGATTGCAACCTAGGCTACATTGTGCCTGAGTGGGTTGATGAGAATCCAAGCCTTTCTGACATAAAAAATTTGTATGGCCCTTCAAAAAGCCTTCCTACAACTGTTTTAATCTTGCCTTTGAAGATTGAAAAAGAGTCAGCTGTGAAGCAACAATTATTAAATTTACAACCCGAGGTCCTACTCTTTCTTTCAAAAATTAGGCAGCTATCTGTTAGGGGAGATAGCGATGGTTCAACATGTAATACTGGCTGCAAGATCTTTATATCTGGTGAAGACAATTGCCAAACGAGGAGGAACTTCAATGCAGAATCATACCCTCTCCATCTTACTGCTCAAATGGGCGACAAGGGAGATGAGGAACAATGCTGTTACTACATGTGGAAGCAAAGGTTCCCTGTAAAACAGCAATGCATTTCAAAGAAGAGGGCTGAAGTTGATGAATGGGCTATTACTCTGGCTTTTCCCTTTGGAAGGCGGTTGAATCGCGGGATGCGAAAGTCTGGTGTGTATTCCTTTCTTCCTACTGACATGGAGACTGGTTTCCCATTTATAATCCAGGCAGATTTCCTTCTGGTTTCTTCAAGGGAGTCGATACAGCTAAATAGCCCATGGAACGAAGGAATTCTCAGCTGTGTACCTTCTGCATTTATGAATGCTTTCACTACACTAATTAAAGGAGCACATGAGGCGCCCTCATTTTCCATTCCCTTCTTGTTCAATTTCATACCAGTGGAGGAATCTCATATCAAGTTGCTAGATCCTGTGAGACAATCCATTAAAGAAAAGATCACTGCTGAGCGTATAATACCATGTGAATTAAATAACTCACAAAAAATGTTCTGTAAG
Source organism: Zingiber officinale (assembly GCF_018446385.1). Classification (NCBI taxonomy): domain Eukaryota; kingdom Viridiplantae; phylum Streptophyta; class Magnoliopsida; order Zingiberales; family Zingiberaceae; genus Zingiber; species Zingiber officinale. The sequence goes on from NC_055995.1 coordinate 134,196,435, forward strand.
CCCAGTGAAATTAAGAGGCTTGCTCCTTCATTTTGGCATGTTCTAATCAAAGCACAGAAGTCTGGGGTTGATATACTTAACCTGCATTCAAATGGAAGTCATATAGTAAATGCCTACTTGGATAATGATGACTATAATAATGTACTAGGATTTCTGGGAGTGAACTATGTTGATCTATCATGGTATGCATCATTCATTCAGGGTTCTGATCTTCCAAAGGGAATGCCTGATGATATTTATGTAGAACTTCTACACTTCATTGCTCAGAATTGGAACTCTTGTTTTATGGACTTACCTCTGTTAAGGTTTATTGATGCCACTGGCGGCATATCTTTGTTAAGTGTATCACAAGCAACGAATGGTTATCAGAAGCTATGTATTGCCAACGGTGATGAGATCATCACATGGCTTATCAACTGGAACAGGGAGTTTATATCTGTCTCAAACCTATATTTTATGCCACAAACCATGCAATTGTCTTTAAGAACGTCAAAATCAGGAGTAATGGATTGGCTCAAGAATTCTGTGAAGCTGCAGAGTTTAAGTCTTTATGACTATGGGTCAATTGTGATCAAGTCACTAACTAAGAGCAAGCTTGTCATAGCCTTCACTCATTTTCTATATCATTCTCATAAGTATAATTATGCTAGCAAATGGTGCTTACAGACATTGTTCTCTCACTTGCCAATAGTAGATGAGTACGGAGAAGTGATATTTGAAAAGACAGAAGTCCTTGTGCCGGCCAGCATGGGCAAATGGATAATGTTAATGGGTTCAAATCCATGGAGGGCTGACAAATATTTTGTACTGAGCAGGGAGTATTTGGCAACTGCAAATTTTGCAGGAAATGTTACATGTGAAGGACAGATTTTGAAGTTCCTACAACAAAATGGAAAGGCCTCTGATGTTCCACAAGTTTATCCTCCAAATGCAGCTTTCCAAACTGTTTACTCTCCTTTGACAAGAGACAATGCATTCTTGTTACTTGAATGGATTAGAAATATAAGATCTCGTGGAACTAATTGTAAGCTGCAGATCTTTTTTAGCAGCATCAAAACTGGAAGCTGGTTGAAGACATCAATTGGTTACAGTCCACCTTCTGAGTCATTCTTGCCGAGCTCAGGTTGGGGAAGACTACTTCAGGTAGCATCAACACTTGTTGACATACCATTAATCCTGAAAGATTTTTATGGTGAAAAGATAACAGAGTACACTGAAGAACTTAAAGAAATTGGAGTCAGATTTGATTTTATGGACGCATCAGAATATATTGGTAGCCATATCAGGATTGCAACAGCTGATTCCGCCTTAACCCGAGCAAAAGTCTTTTCATTGCTCAATTTGGTCAGATATTTGGGAGAGGTAAGCTTGTCCCCTGACTATCTAATTCAGAGCACCAAAACTGCAAGATGGCTAAAAACATCAGTTGGTTTCAGATTAGCATCAGAATCCATATTGTTGCTTGATTCAGAATGGACACTTGCTTCACATGTCAGTAATCTCCCCTTCATTGACACTTCTTTCTATGGTGAGCAGATTGCTGATTATAAGACTGAGCTGCAGTTATTTGGTGTTTTAGGTGGATTCAACAAAAATTATCAGATTGTGGTTAATAACTTCAAAATGCCTTCAAGCTCTGTATCTGCTGATGTTGCCATTTTCATACTTGAATGCATACAAAATGCTAACATTCTTGATGATCTCATCAGAAAGTTATCACAGACGACTAAATGGTTGAAGACCCAGCTTGGCTATCAAAATCCAGGTGAATCTTTTTTGGCTGTTTTAGAATGGGAATGTCTTCTTCAGGTTGTCAGCGACATTCCGGTAATAGATGAGCCAATGTATGGCGGTAGAATCAGGTCATATCAGACAGAGCTAAAGAGAATTGGAGTAGCAGTAACCAGAGATGACTTCTCAAAAGCTATTGCTTCTCGACTGAATCTCCTTATAAAGAAAACATTGATCACAAACAAAAATGTTCTCGCATTGTTAACATGTTATAGGCAGTTTGTCAAAAAGCAAATTACATTCCCACATGATCTTTCCCTTTTCTCCCTTGAGAAGGAATGGTTGCATACTAATCTTGGATTCAGATCTCCAAAAGCTTCCATCCTATTTAGTCCGGAGTGGGAGCCTATCTCAGCTATATCAAATCTTCCACTTATCGACGGTAATTCTGAATTCTATGGTTACTCCGATGAGATCTATGATTTCAAAAATGAGCTCCAGGCCTTTGGTGTTATAGTTGAATTCAAAGAGGGAGCTAAATTTGTCATAGAGAGCATCAACCTTCCAAGAGATCCTTCTGTCATTAATCCAGTTAGCATTATATCCTTATTTCAGTCCATTCGCAATCTGAAGGAAAACACAGAGTCTCTTCCAATGGAGTTCAAGCAAAAGATGAACAATAGATGGATAAAGACAATTCTAGGTTACAGATTTCCAGAAGAGAGCATTCTGTTTGATCCTACGTGGAGTTTGCAAAGGAAAGACGGTCCCTTTATTGATGACATCTTCTACGGATCTGAGCTTTCATCTTATAAAAAGGAGCTTAAAGAAATTGGTGTATCTGTGGATGCCTCTCAGGCATGCCTGTTACTAGCACTTCATATTAAGTGTCACTCTGATATTACTACAATCTCGAGAGTATACCTGTTCTTGAATGAACATAAATGGGAGCCTGATAATGAAGATAATGAAGCTGCAGAGTGGATTTGGATCCCACGGGGTGCTGGAGAATGGGTGAGCTCCAACAGTTGCATACTACATGATAAGCTTGACCTGTTTGGTTCCCAACTCTTCATTTTGGATAAATACTATGACACAAAGCTTCTTGAATTCTTTTCAAGGGTTTTTGGGGTTCGGCTTAGTCCATGCGTCGATGACTACTGCAAGCTCTGGTCCTCGTGGGAAGTTTCAGCACACCACCTTACGGTGCAGCAATGCTCCGCTTTCTGGGTCTTCATTGCGAAGCACTGGAATAGCAACTCAGTGAAACTTATGCTGGGAAGCATATCAAAATTACCAGTTGAAAGTAATGATGAGCTCATTCTTTCCAACAAACAAGACGTATTCATTCCCGATGATCTCTTGCTGAAGGAACTGTTTGACAAGGTTTCTGGAACAATCTTTGTCTGGTATCCTCAAGTAACCACTCCTGCACTTTCTAGAGCAAATATGAACAAGATCTATAGCAGCATTGGTGTTCAATCAATTTCTGAGGCTGTAGAAAAGGATGAGTCGTTCAGGACCACTGGTGCTAGTGTTAGGGAAGTCAATCAGAAATCTCTGATATCGAGCAATGGATTGCTGAGGATTGTGCTTGCTTTTCTTTCCGATACTTCTCTTGATATAATTGCTACTGAAAGGAGTCTCCTTGTCAAATATTTGCTTGATTTAGAAGTCTTGGAAATTGATGAGCCTATTACAGTTAGCTATAAGCTAACACTATCCTCTCGAACAATTTTAGATTCAAAAGCTACTAGAATGTTCCGTTGGGAAAAAGATAAGGCGAAGTTATTCTTACAAAGAGATGAAGGTGGAACGAAACGAAAAAGACACAACATTGAATATGCAACAAATTTTGCTGATGTGATAGCAAAGGGCTTATTGTCTGAAATGCCTGACCAGATTGCTTCACTTGCTGAGCTCATTAGGCTTGGTTGCTTGTTGGACTTTGAGGAAGATGCAGTGGACTACTTGTTGAAGACCAAAAATCTCCAGTTGTTTCCTGAAGACGAAGAGTTTCTATCATCTATTTCGTCTACAACGGTTCAATTTATTCTCTACTAATACATTCCTGTTTTGATCTAGTAAAGTCTTCTCATGAGTTTGAAACTCTCTTATATACTCATTCTTAATATACTCTCTCTTACATAGTGCAGAATGCAGGAAAGATTGAAGCTGGAGAAACTGCCACAGTCGACTACTAATTAATGCTCAACTGCACTGCTATTTGGAATCCTTATGTTACTTTTTTTCTTTCCATCATTCTTTTGGCCACATGTTATGAAGTTTCTTTAAGTCCTTCAGTAATTTATAGTATATAATTTTGTTTGAGATAGTTCAGTAGTTTGCATGTTAAGTAAAATATTCATGCAATACTAGTTAATAGTTGTGAAGTTTAAAACTACTACTGAAGGTTCTTGATATTTTTATGCTTATCATTACAATTTTGCAATCTTCAACTTGATGAAAACACTGCTTGGATTTTCTTCATGAACGTTAACAAGGCGAGTTTGTGTATGATCTTAGTTGTTTATCATGGATAGATTAGAAACATATTGTAGCTTATTTGTTTTATAGGGTTTCATACTAATTGATCATAAACGAGCTCTTATCCTAGCTAAGTGTTTAGTTTGCTTATGTTTCTAGGTTTACAATATTAATTTTGCTTCATAGTATAATGAATTACGATATCAATAATATAGTTCACCTATACAAGAAAGGAACTTGTGGTTAGAACCTAGTTTGGTGTCCAACATGCCCATGAGCAATTATCGATGGGCATGACAACTCGTGTTAAGGAAACATGACCGCTCTAGGATATGAGAGCTTGCCAACTCTTACTTCACTAGTTATGAAGTCCATCTCGTGTAAAAATCTCACGCCTATCAAGCAAGTCGAAGAACACTTGCATACTTCAAGCGAGTGGAGGAGTTAACATAAGTGAGCCATGACTATAGTGAAGCCGAAAAGTCGAAGTCCTACCTAATGATAGTTCCTCAAGTTTCAAAACATTTCCCTCGAACCACAACAATGTAGAAAGATACTATAACAAGAAATATAGCAATGTATGTCCTAAAAGAAGTAGCACCCAAGCAACGAAAATTCCAAGGCTAATTACCAACGCAAGACTTGAGAGCCACAACCTTGTTCCCTATGCAAATGACCACAGCGATTAAGTTATATTCAGGACAAAGCTAGTTGCATTTGTGAAACGAGAGGAGCAAATGGGGGAAGAATCAAAGCCCGGGCTCCTACACTACCTCAACACTCTTATGAAGCAATCAAATATCAAGCAATAATTAAAAGGGTTTCGCGTTTGCTAAGATTATTGTTTCTAGTAAGAAGAATGCTCTTGTAGATAGTAGAGCTTCAAAAAATTGTCTCAAGGAATTAGACAAGAAGATGGCATTCCATTTCCATAAGAAAGATAGGATGAACTACTTGCAATATAACTTGAAACATGGGCACGGCAAAAAAGAAGTGCATTGGCCTAAAGTTTCAGATTGACAAGTTAATTAGGAAGGGATATCTGCGCAAGTTTATGATCCAAAAGAGAGAAGGAACAAGTTCGAGAGCCAGTTTAGAAGCATATAGTTTGAGAAATCGAAGGTCTACACTGAGAGGAAATATTAATAAGTTTCTATTGCGAACAAAACCTTCCTAGTTTGTTTTATACGTAGAGCTTGAGTATAGTTAGGATTCAGTGTACTCAATAGAGGAGTTGGACAAAATTAGTTTAGATCATTATGATGCCTTGCTGGTTTGACTATCAAGTTCGAAGATGTTATGGCAAAGAGACAGAATGGAAAAACACATATGTGCATGGTTTCCATTGACTTAAGCACGTTCTACTAGAAGTACTATTTTTGATTGTCTAGAATTGATCAAATGGTGGAACACAAACATGGATATGAAATGCTATGTTGTTTTTTCGATTCTTTTTCTAGATTCAATCACATTCTCACAAACATGGATATGAATCATGCTTCTTAGTTTAAGAAATGCAAGTTCTACTTACCATAGATTGTCAAGTATATTTTTTTGGGGCCTAATCGGTAGAAGCATGGAACCTTACTATAAGGTCTGTAAAGAGGTAAACTCATTTAAGTGTGGTACTGAACAACAGGATGTTTCTGAGAGGTTGAAGAAAGTTTCAGACAAATTATATGGCAACTGACCCAATTTGATATATGTAGGATATCAGTTGATAGTATGTTTGGTGGTATCATACTGTGCGGCGCGTTGTTTCATTGAAAGAGGAAGTAATGGAGCAGCTATTGTCTTTCTTTTCGAGGGTAAGACCATTAGTTACTTCAACAACCAAATGTGATTGAATTCGATTTGTTCTTTAGAGGAAGTTATAGATCCAATGGATGAGGTTGAACATAACCAGACTTGGGTTTTCTATATAGATTGTTTTGTCGTGCAAAATGCTAATGAAGCAGGTTTGGTATCGATTAGCAATGAGGTTTTCTTAATATGATTGAGATTGTTCCTATCCAAAATGTCAAGTAATAGCGTAGGATGAAAAGTATGATCGTTAGATTGTTACGAGGAAAAAGGCCGGCTTAACGTAAATACTCAACTCCTAGAAAGGTTTTGTTTCGAGTTGAGTAGACTAAAAGTGAATTCAGTTGAATGGAATGTTTTAAGTCGATTGGCAGTTGACTTATCAATAGTTTGAATTTGAAAATTAGACTATTTGAGTGAATCTTATTCACTTGAATCGATTAATTGGTTTCGAGTTGATTATATTGTAACAATTGATAGACAAGACCAAGATGTATGAGATCAAAATTCCAGTCAACTAGCTAGCAAGTCGACTAGAATCAAGTAAAAGAGCTAGTTAATGCTTATCCAAGTTAATTTTGAAGGCTCAAAATAGAGGGGCGAAGGGAGGTCATCACTCTATAATAATTTGATAGCTCCGATCTTATTTTTATTGTCTTTATTTATAGTCTTTATATAAAAGTTTATTTATACAAAAGAAAAGTTTAGTTGTATTAGAGACTAACCGATTTATATTTCTATTGTAATAGAAAAGCTTTTTGTACATGATTTCTCTACGTGATAATGACATTTTTTGAGTTGCAACTCTCCTTACGAGTCTATTATGCAAATTGTGTTAGCATTGCTCGTTTGTTTTCAATTTTAGAATCCTACATTTTTCTTCCGCGTAGAAGCATTTCACGCGTGAGTATTACATGTTACGAAGTTCCTTTCGCAAGATGATAACAAAGTGGAAAATACACCGAGTATGTATGACCACTTGAGTATGATATCTCAAGAACCCCCTCACAAAGGATCTAATGCTTAACTATATCTAGAAGAAAACAAGAAGAAATAGTGGAAATAAATAGCGACATAAAAGCTTTTTGATTGGAGAAGCCAAGAATATAATTTTGAATCGCCATCACTTGAAATCCTCAACCAAGGTCAACCCATACACAATCGACAAAGAAACACATCGCTTAGTGGCGGAGGAATGGACTTTATGTAGAATGGAATAATGGCCGCTAGAGGTCAAAAACACTTAGAAGTAGAGTACCTTCCATTGGAGTTCTATTGAAAGATACACAAAAGCCTTCTGGAGCTTTGTCAAGATCTTTAACAAGATCGAGTGGACTACCTTTTTACCTTTAAAGAGAAAAGTTTGACACAATTTGAAAGCATATTTTGGAATTTATCTTTCAAAAAGGGTGTAGAATATATTCTACATGATACAACATGAAAGAAAAGCAAGCCACCGACAGATTTCGCGAAATCAAATATTGTATATCTCGGAAAATCATTGCTAATCGCTAGCTAGCTATAAATACGTGCCAACTTTGAACGATCGAAAGCATCACTCGGAGAGATGAGTAGAGTGGAAGAGAGGTCTTACATGAGGATAAGATCTTGCTTTGTTAGCCAAGGATGACTTGCCTACAATCTCTTTTGAAGAGCTTGCTTTGATTGGTAAGCGAAATTAGAGGATATATTACTCTTCCAAGTGGTGGATGGGCAGTCTCCTTGGCTAATCTAAGTGGCTCTTATTGCTAATGCTAGACCGCAACTCTTCCAATTTCGGTATTCAAATTTTATATCGTCGGTATTGCATATGTAGTTATTCCTAACACAAGGAGAAGCCTAAATGGTAGAGAGATCACGAGTATCAAAAGTCATTTAAAATGGTATGGAGTACTTTTTAGCATTGTATTTCTCACTACATGATCAATCGTTATGAATTATGTTTATATATTTTAGATGCAAGAGAGAACATATTGCACGAGAGCCATTGGCAACAAATATAAAGAGGAAGAATAAGTTGATAATAAGATAGTATAATCAAAGCTTAATAAGATATTGTAGTCACACCAAAGAAAAATGCTTATGAGGAATCTATCAGAAGAGAGAGTGTGAATAACTTTGAAGTAATCCACCCTTGGAAAAAGTGAGAAGGAATCTACCTTATTTAAGAGAAATACGTCTTCTAAAGAAATACTAAAACAAGTATACCTATGGTTTTTGGTGGTGACACTTTTGTCCATGTGGGTGTGGGGTGCTCAATTGGTTAAAAGATGATAAATATATTCTAATGAGGTCAGATGTCTTAGGAGAAAAAAATTTCTTCCATTCCTTAACCACTTAGCAGTCGGCTATAAGTTGATCCTATGATTAACCTCCTTTCACATAATCTGGAGACGACCTGATGACACATTTGAACATTTAGAAATCATGTAGTAGCTTAAGAGTGCTATCTGATGCGTAGCTCCCATTGTCACGTCAAACTCTAAACTCTATGATCAGAGATATCAGATAATTGAATCGAAGAGTTCATTGCTAGATAATGATCAAAAAGTTATTTTGGTAATAGCTCCTTCGATCGCTAGTCCATCACCGTCTTCCCAATTTGACTCGTCATAGATTTTAGTAGGAATTTCCCATAAACTTCTAAGTTCCTACTCCCACAACTTATGCGTAAGGAAAATCACGTCGCGAACTTTCATTATCTTTTCTCTTTCTGAAGGTGAAAAAACTTATTACTATGTACTAAGATTAGAAAATAAGGGCAAGATTGGATGTAAAGCACTTTCTTTAGCTTCCTCTCAAACTTTTCTACCAGCCATGAGGAGCTCCCTTTGTCCATTTATTTATAGTCTTCAAAAAGATTCCAAACAATTGTTTTACACAAGTCTAGTCAACTGGCCCTATTTTTAATCTACTGTTTTCATAATCATGTAAGCTTTTGCTTGGCAATGGATACTTCAATTTACTCAATTTGGTTTTAATCAACTATTGGCCTGATCACAAAAGTCATCTAAAACAATATGGTTCCCACTAATGATGGGAATTCAATTGACTTTCTAATCGGCTAAACCTCTAGCCAACTAGATCATCACCTACAACAAAACTATGATCTAGTATTTACCTTAAATCCAAAATATAGATTATTCATAGATTCTCACACCTCACTAAGAAGGATTTTTTAACTAAAAGGTATTACCTTTGTTTTTTTTTTCTCATTTGCCAAGAGATTTTGCTTTAAGATTTTTCTTGTTGCCAAAAAGCCTCACCTCTAGGTCTTCCTTATCTGTTTGATATTCTATCAGGATTTTCAACACTCTTCACCTACTTGCATTTCTCCTACTATTAAAAATTCAATCACTTATGACCTCCTCTATCAAACACCTGCTTGAATTTCTCCATCTTCTATAATTTTAAACTTTAAATTATTTTTTAAAAATTAATAAAACTATAGTAAATAAATGACATACTTCGTTAGTAAACACTATGCGCGTCGCGCAGGATTTCAACGTTTTTTTTTCTTTTTAATTTTTTTTAATTTTTGAATTAAAAAATAATTAAAATATTTTTTAAAAATTTAATTTTTAGGTTCAGGTTTTCGGTTATAGTATCGAAGTTATTTTTTTTTTGATTTTATCTCCAGGGTTCATGCTTTGAGTTATAATATCAAAGCTATTTAGGGTTCAAGTTTTGGGTTATAGTATCAAAGCTATTTAACGTTCAGGTTTTGAGTTATAGTATCAAAACTATTCTTTTTTAGATTTTACCTCTAGAGTTCAGACTTTGAGTTATAATATCAAAGCTATTTTGTTTTTTAGATTTTACCTCTGGGGTTCAGGTTTCCCAATTAGATTATAGTGTTTGGTTTTAAAAAAAATTAAAATAAAATTAATTTAAGTATTTATTGAGTATTGTAATATGTTGAGGGATATATTAATGTATTAGAAATTTATATAAGGAAATGTTAATTTTTTTAATTAATTTTTTAAATTTAAAATATTAAAAAATTTAAAAAACAAAGCTTCATCTCCTACACGACGCACATAAAATTAATTAATCAAACTATAATAAATAAATAGCTATCATTAATAAATTCAAGATGTAACATTATCAGCTCATCACAAAGGTTCCTCATAGCTATGCTTATTCCAAATGTCTTTCAAATT